>NC_051450.1:10684704-10786432 GCF_001649575.2 Kryptolebias marmoratus | reverse complement strand
GATTCTAATTTTCTGATATGATGAATTTGAGATTTTCATTTGTTGTCATTTGTAATCATCAAAATTAAACGAAATAAACATTTGAAATATATGAGTTTGTATGTAATGTATGAATATAATATACAAGTTTCCCTTTTTAAATGGAATTACTGAAATCAATCTACTTTTTCATGATATTCTAATTTTATGACCAGCACCTGTATATAGACAAACAGAGACCCTGACCTCAGCCACACTGAGCCCCTTTGGGTTGGACTGGAACAAAGATTGTGAGCCAGGGATTCTCATCCAACATCAGTGCCTGATCTCATAAATGCTCTACAGAAATGAATGGGCATAAATTCCAACAGAAACACTCCAGAATCTTGTGGAAAGCCTTCCAAGAAGAGTGGAAGGTGATAAAGCTGCAGAAGAAAGACTAACTATAGATCTATGTATTTGAAGTATTGCTGCTGTCTTTTCACAAGCAGCAATACTTGGTATGCAAAAGCATGAACACATATTTCCAGTATTAGAATCCCTTCACTGTCTCCCTTTCCACTTTTGAAATTGACTGCAAGATTTGTATTTATTTATTTGTTTCTAATTTTTGTTGTTATTTTTTATTTTAAATAAATATCCACCACCCTGTTTAGCAGATTTTCTAAACAGTTACAACCTCGTAAGTTCTCTGCATTCAGCGAACCATTTTCTTCTTGATTTTCCAGGATCAAGCTTACAAAACAAAAGTGACAGAACCTTTGCAGTGGTTGCCCCAAATCTGTGAAACAGTTTACCTCTCCAATATCTGCACAGCTCAGAGTTTCATTTTGTCTTTCATGTCCATTTCTGTTTTTGTGATGTTTACATGTGCATCAGAGACTGCATGCATTTCAAAAACTTTCTCTGCACATCCTCATGCATGAAGAACACATCTCAGGTCAGTTTAGCAAATTTAGGTGTGATGAGGCTTCGGCTACCACATCCCACTGGACATTTATATGTTTGTTTACAGTATGTCTCTGTTCTCAAATCTGCCGCAGGCAAGAAGTGTAGGCGTGGTTTTTTGCACGTAGTGGGTAAAAATGTAAAAGAAAAAAAAAAAAAAAGAAAAGATGGATGATAAGATGCTTTTGTTTTCAAATGAGGGCAGGTTACATCACATGAAAGCTCTATAGATAGATTCACCACCTCGCCACCTACTTGCTTTGCACAGAATCATCAACAAGCTATCACGACGTGGACAGAATTCAAACTTCAGCCTGCATTCAGAATGCTGCTAAGTAGAGCATTAATGAGTGGAATTTCATTTAATTATTTTCTAAGCGGATGAGATTTTCTAAAATAATCTCTGACTTTCTGTCCTCCTCGGTCCACAGGTGGGCTGGCAGTTGCGTAACCTGGTCGGCTCATTGAGGGCCGACAAAGGTGTTGTGTCCCTGACCCTGAAGAAGCGTCCACAGAGCACGCTCAGCTCCGCCCCCGCGCTGCTGAAGAACATGCGCTGGAAACCCCTGGCTCTGCAGGTGGGACCAGCGCTACCTTTTATAGACTTTATTAAAGCACCGCACTGGCCCACATTAATTCCCTGCAGCATTCCTTCTCCCGCTCGGCCGCAGCCAAAGCGTGTAATTAGGTCAGGGAGCTGTGGCTCAGCACAGGTTTGTTTGCCAGTCGAACGGACTAAATGGGGAAGAGAAAACTAATGGCCTCCCACCCACATTCCCAGCACTCACCTGGTTATGAAATTTCTCTCCTGAATTAGTATCTCCGATTAGCTTCACAGACAGAAAGAAACACAAAGTGTTCGTGCATCACAACTTTTGCTTGTTTTTGCTAAGTTGCTGCAAAACATAGAGTCACGCTTTGTGGACATGATGACTAACTGAACTCTGACTTTAGAAAATGACAGAATGTTTCACTGAATGACTGACTTTCAAACTTAGTCACTGCCATGTGCCAGAGTTATGCTATTTTAAAATTCTTCAGCTGGCACAAACTTCAAAAACTCAAATATATAATTTAAATCACACAGAAAAAAAAAGATTTATTCACATTACGTCACCTCTTAAATCCTTGTTTGATCTGTTTTCACTTAAACAAAATTCTGTGAGTTGTGATTTGACATTTTTCTTGGCAGCATTCTGACAACTTTACAGTCACTTGTAATAATAACCAACTCTTTCTTGAACAGACAGTTTTCTTTACTCATTTGCCATCTTGTCTTTCACACATTAAGCTGCATACCCACTTTTTATTTATGCATGAGCTTCTCAGGCTCTGGCTACATCTTCATACTACTTTGTTTTGCTGTATGAAAGTATTTGGCTGTAAATTGATTGTAGACAATGTCGTCTTAACGTAAGTCTTGTCTTATCATCACTCGCCACCCAAGAGTGTGTGTACATGTGTACATGTCTCTGTAGTGTTTGTGAAATCACTCATGAACCAGACAGATTTAAATGAAACTCTCAAAATGAATCAATAGATGTACGTCTACAGATGAATAAATGTTGAAGTCAGTCCAATTCAAGATGGCTGCCACAACTAAGCAACCTTACCAAACATGAAAATGGCTATACCAGTTAATTTTTTAGATATTAGGCTAAAATTTGATGAGGTAGTAGCTGAACTATTCTTTAAAACATACTACACACTGCAAAAAAATTTTGCCTAAAATTTTGACATTACTTATTGCAGTCAGCTGTCCATTTCCTTAAGATGTAACCTATATATCCTTCATCTATAACATAATCTTAGTTTAAAACTCAGGCATTGAAGACAACTGGCAATATCATTTCTTCAAGGAATGCCAGCCTTTTAATTATTATAGGTTTTGGTTATTTTCAAACTCATTATTTTTAAACTGTCCACATGTCACCTCAGTTGGCTTATTTTCTCATCCAAACCCTTCAAGATGTACAAAAACAAAAAACAAATGAATAAAGGAGGCCAAATACTAATATCTTTGGTTCTGCTGCATTGGTATTAAGCATGTGCTGCATGTGGAGGAGTGGGATTTATATCTTGGGTTTTCTTATTATGAGAGCCTGCAGAAGCTTCCTCTATTTTCTCTACTCCACTTTTTGATTTGTGTTTAAAAGACTGCGATAATCTTCAGGGCTGCATGTAAATATTTGTTAGAGGACTTGGAATCACAGCTTCAAAATGTGATTCATACAAGCCATGAAAATTTTGAAAGAAATGAAGAAGTATTTGTTTTTTTTTTACTTATTCTGTACAGCCAACCAGAAGTCCTGGCAGCGGATCAGCCACGCCCTCAGGCACACCCACCAAGAGCTCCGCCCTCCAGGACCTCTACATCCCCCCTCCGCCTGCCGAGCCCTACACCCCCAGGTAGTTTGTCTGCATCTTTTACAAGAACGGCTGAAACAAACAGGGAACAAAGTGGACCTGCTGACAGCTCTGATGGCGTTTGATGTGCATGTGCTTCTGGTGTTGCCATAGAGATGAGACAGGAGCCCTGTCTGGAGATGAAGCGTCTCGTAACCACGGCAGTGTCAGCGCTGCCAAGCGCTCCGAGTCGCCAAACTCCTTCCTGGATCAAGAGTCTCACCGGCAAGAAGAGGAGGAGCCTGTCTACTGCACCACACCCACATACGGTTTGTGTTTATGTGTGTGAGAGTAAATGATGAGAGAGGTAACTGAGTTCAATCTCCTTCCACTGAATTGAACCTCTTACAAAAACTGTTAAGAGTGGGGTGATTCATTCAACTGACAGTGACGGAGCCTGTTATGTGGAAGTAAAATGTAATACATGCAGAAATTCTAAGTTAAATAAATTATTATAAAACTTTTTTACATATTGTCTTAGAACCCTTAACTTATGCATGCATACGTTTTTAACTAAGCAGGCTATTTATAATAAGTTGCTTAATTTAAATTTGTAGGCAGGCTGAGGCCCATCTCCATGCCTGTGGAGTGCAACTGGGTGGGCGACTATGAAGACCCAACCAAGCTGAACAGGGAAAGCCGCAGAGGTGAGTGCGTGAGTATGGAGAGGATTTATTTGTTTACTTTTTTTTCCAGAGGAGTAGGTTGGATATTAGTTAAATGTTCTCATTTATATGAATTAAAAATATATCAGTGTGTGTGCAGATTAATGTGCCTCCTTGTCTTAATTCTTTCTGTGATTAGCATCACAGAGGAACCAAATCAGAGCAGATGAGAGGGTAAGGAGGTAAAAAGAGATCGACAGCTGGCACAAAGGACAGAGGAAATGAAAGGCAGCGCTGAAAAAGAAAAAAAAGAATAGAAAGAAGCAGAATGAGAAGAAGGGAGGGATGAGAGGAGACAAAAAGAGAGAGGGGAGAAAAAAAAATGAAATACCATTCTTACTGACCTCCACCTGAATCACTCACACAGTTGCCATGGTGACACTGACAGCAGCTTTTCTCGGTGTCTCACTTTCCTCTGGCCGCTGCTTAGCAACCAGGGGAGGACAGGAGTGTGGAAGCTGCAGAGGGGGAGAGGTGGAGGAAAACCTGAGTTTGGAGAGAAGTTAGAAAGGTGAAGAAGATGGGAAGAAGAAATCCTTGAATTCAATAGTGCACAAACATACAAAAATGTTAAAAAACCTGAACAATATTTTACTTTGAGGCTTTATCTGAAATGTTACCAAGTCATTTTGTATAACAAAAAAAAAATTGGGGATGAATGGTTTGAACTGTCAGGAGCTTCAAACAGAGAAAATACACCCAAAGCCATTTTACAGTTTTTTTTTAAATGCTTTAGTGCTAATTGGGAACCAGTTTAATTATGCATATCAGTTAAATAAATATAAATCATATACCTTTTTCTACACCACAGGTGTCAAACCATTCATCGGGGGCCGCTCTCCTGCATGTTTTAGATGTGTTCTTGCTTCAAAACACCTGCTTTAAATAAATGACTTGTGAACATGCTTGTGGAGAACTTGATGATTTGGTGAGGAGGTAATTAAACTGTTTGAATCAGGTGCGTTGGAGCAGAAAAACCTAAAACGTCCATGACGGTGGCCCTTGAGGCCTGGAGTTTGACACCCCTGTTCTACAGTATGACACTTTGAAAGCACTTTGAAGTCACATTTTAACATTTTAAGTGGATTATTTATTTATTTAATGGATGGAAAAAAAGACAAATTAGATGCTTCACTCTACCTTGTTTTCTTACACAGTAAAATATACATTCTGCCCTGTGGCCCTAATAATTGCAATCAACTTCCTAAACTGTAAATGTACTTTTAAACTTTTGGGAATAGGTTTTGATGTTTTTGCTTTTCCTAAATTGCATTAGGTTTATGTTTATGAAGGCAAAATGCAATAATGTTTTTGCACATGTCTGTGTGGCCACCTGAAGTAATCAAAAGTAACGCAAAAATGGCTTCTACTTGCCAAAATCTCTGTCCCTTCTAATAACAAGATTATCTTAGTTTAAAACTCTGGCATGAGAGGCGGTGGGCGATATGCATTCCTGCAAGGAATTATAAGCCTTTTTCTTCATTTAATTGGCTTGCATCTTCATATTTACTGCCCTTTGTTGGAGCATGAGAAAGCAAACTCAAAAACTCTGCATGGTACCTTTAAAAATAGAAGTCATGCATCTTTAGTCTAAAGGTCTTTGAGTCAAGTGGAGCTGCTGCCTGGAGGGAGTTTGTGTACCTTCATTTGTACTGTAGGTCCTGACTGCAGTCTTTCTTTCTTTCTAATATCTTTATACAGCTCCACTGGGTGTTCAAGGTTTTTTTAATATAATATAATATAATATAATATAATATAATATAATATAATATAATATAATATAATATAATATAATATAATATAATATAATATAATATAATATAATATAATATAATATAATATAATATAATATAATATAATATAATATAATATAATATAATATAACTGTATTACTGTATTTCTCAAACTTCCAAAAGGTGGTAAATGACAGACTCATAATTTGATTTTAAAGGGTACTAACGCATGTTTTTTATTATTACAGTAGCAAAGCGATAATGCTTTTAGACGTGTGTTTATTTGTCTGTACCGTAAGTAAAATATTTCAGCACTAAAAAGATTTTAATGAAACTTCCAGAAAGTATCATTATACATCTATATTGATTAACTTTTAGAGGAAAGCTAATTCCAGATGGCCACCATATCATAGCAAAATTTGTAAACACATAAATGGGTCTAACAAAGCCACTTGCATAAATATTGAGCTAAATTTTGGTGTGGTCGTAGCTGAGCATTGTCTTCAACACTTACTTTGAGCATGAGACATTGAGCGACATCTTTGCTGGAAACCTTAGCAATAACTATTGGAGTCAACCCTGTTTGTCTGTTAGCAATTTATAGCATGAACCACAGGACAGATTTTAATAAAATTGTTGGAAAGTAATCATAGATTGTACATCTACAACTGATTAACTTTTGGAGTCAACCAAAGTCAAGATGGTCACCACAGCTTATCGACCTTAGCCTACACAAAATGGTAATAGTTCAGCAAATTTTACAGATATTGTGCTAAAATTTGGCGTGGTAGTAGCTGACAGTCGTTCCAAGAAACAAACTCTGCGCACTAACAGATCATACGAGATCGCACAAGATATTGCAATATTGGACATGGCTATAACTCAATTTAAGATGATCTTAGTCCAAAACTTTGGCATGAAAGCCAGCAGACAATGTGCATTCCCTCAAGGAATGCTAGGTCTTTAGTTTAATTAGTTTTTATTTCGTGCTCAGGGTAAAAAGCAGAAAGACCTTTGTGCCTGCTTAGAGCTGATCGCACAGATCACGTCTATGTAGAAACACAATACGTTATTAACCCTATGCTGATGCTCTGATTAAAGGTTAGAATCTGTATTTAATTGTTTTTCAAACACTTTTTTCTCAATTTAAATAAATTTGAATGATGTGACCTTTTATGTTTTGAATTAATCCAGAAAACCCTAACACATTCAGCTCTGATGAAGGCACGGTGAAAAAATGAGTATCACGTAATGAAACTGCTCGATGTTGAATGTGGACTGCAGTTAAAGGGTGTGATGGTGTGTCTCCCAGATGCCTCGCTGATGCGTTACGTGGGACTGTCAGGCGTGGACGAGCGGACAGGGCCTGATGACTACTCCTCCCACACAACTCGCCCGGGCAAACGGTCCAATGACACAGCCAAGCGGGCCAAGAGGCGGAGCCACCACAGCCAAAGCCCCTCCCACTATCTTTTTCAGACAAATCAGAGAGATTCCCCTCCCAGAGACCAAACCTCCATTTATCATGTAAGGACAATACTTTATTTATTTTCTTTACTTTCTTAAACATTATACTTACTCTCTGTTCTGATTGTCTAATTCTTTAGTTTGCCTTTCTTCTTTATATTGTACTATTTCACAGTTAAAGTCAACTGAGGAGGCTAAACAAAACAACAAGTTGTTCCAAATCATACAGGCATTATTTTAACATTTGCTGAAACACCATTCAGACCAATTACATCAATATATAGCACCATATTTGGGTCCTATAGAAATTGATTAAACATGGTTTGGACCACATGTTTCTGAGGGTGTAAATTAGTCTCCAAACTTCCCAGTATCTGATTGGGTGTGAAGGCATCTATGGAAACCAAGCCCAAGCCATGGTGCCCCCAACCCACATCCAACAAAGCCCATAAGAGCTGTTGCTTATTAGTATGAGTTCAAATACAATTAGGTCTATGCCCTAATTAGGAACAAATGTAGTAAAGAATACTTTTGGGTCTGTGGCTCATATTCTGGTCCACACTATGAATTATACGTTGGACTATATAAAAACTGAAAGATGTGCAAATTATAACAGTTGTGGGTGTAAAGGAATAGATATCTGACATTGTTTTATGTTAGGAAAACATTTGTATTTTAAGTTCCCATCTGCATGAAAATGACTTTTGTGAATACCTAGTCATTTTTATTGTTTCAGCCTTGTGTTCAGATGAAAAGACGTTAAAGGAGCCCCTGAACTATATATTTTAAATTAGGTTTCCAGAGCGAAAAAAATCTTGAAACACCACCCTTGTGTTTATTGTGCGGACAGCCTAAGCACGACCATTTAAATACCATGATGTCATAGACCCATCTCTAATCCGACCTATGACTGCAACTGTGACAGACGTAACAACAACAATAATAACAGACTGCATGCTTGTGTTTGTGTTGCAGATGCTAGTTTCTGAACTCCAACAAAACCTTTGCATTTTGCATTATTTCAACAAAACCACTGTTAGAAATGAAACAGTGCTGTGTTTTCAAAGATATGTTTAGCAACAACAACAAAAAAAGATTGTTTCAAAAAAAGAAAAGCGCTCCTGTGTGGACAAAGACTGATGTTGTTGGATTAACTTTGGTCCGTTACAGCCAAACATTTTGTATAGAGGGCAGAGCACCCTGACTCAAACTAAAATGTAACAACACTTGACTTTTGTCTGACAAAATTTCTCGAACATCTGTTTAAATTGTTTGAATAACCAATATATGCTGGCTATAATAAAAAAGAAAAGAACAGTATTGGTCACTCCCACTAGAGACTAAATAACAACACGACAGGTAACTGTATTTTGGCTGACAGAAAACTAATAACAGTGGTGGGAAACATTCTGAGCTCTTGCTACATTTTTGCTGCATTCATACTGAGGTTGCAGTTAATGGCATCACATTTGTGCACATTTAAACCCGCATATCTACAATGTGGGTCCAAACCAAAGTGAAGAACCAGGTTATGAAACTGCTGATTTTTTATGCTAATTGAACAGTCCAACCTGAAGATTTGTGACAGAGCCTGAGCGATTACCGTTGACAAAAAAGCACTGCAGTAAAGCGTGATTCAGGCAAATGCTGACTCGTTATTACCCCCTGTCACTTCCATGACATCTGCTCGCCCTGCTTGTCCGTCTGAGCTGAATGCGCTCCGTTCCAGACAGGCAGTTTGGCCGGCAGTGACAGTGACCTTATCCGTCTTGACAGAATCTCTTTGAAAATTAAAAGTGTTTGCATGTTTGAGCCCGAGTGCCCGTGCAGCAGCGTGTGATCAGAGCGTACACGGTGCTGCGATGGCAGATGGCTTGTCGGGGGGAGTAGGCGGGCCCATGTCATCTGTCCTGCTGAGCCCAGGGCTGTGAGTGGCTGAGCTCCAGCCTCTGGCATGTAAAATATTGTGACATCAGAGCTGGTCTGTTGACCCCAAGAGGTCAAGTCTCAAATTTCAGTCTCAGAGTTCAAAGTGCTTCAGGTGAAAACACATCAAATAAACAGAATCTTGCAATTGAATATCATTACTCAAAGAAATCAGAATGTGACATTTTTACATACAGCGTGACCTAAACTTTCCAATTACCCAAGCAGGTTTATTGTTATTGTTTATTGTTGTGAATGTCTCCAAGTTAACTTATGAGTAATAACAAAAAGGCTTTTTAGAAAAAATATTATTTTTAGAGTTAAAAGTTTATTAAATGTTTTGATGAAAATGTAATCAGATAATAATTAGTGAATGTGAGGTGGGAAACATATTTTAGAGTTTGTGGAATTAGGAAAGTAAAATCTTTTTTTTTTTCTTGTTTTGTTTTGTTATTTTTACCATCTGTAAGTAAAGACACATTTGCCAAAGAAAGTGCCTTATGCTTTGAAAATCCCTCTGCGAGGAACATTTGAAAAGCTTATTTCTATATTCTGCACTCTCAAAGGAAAACCTTTGCAAATACATAAACAAATACTGGAAAAGATTCAACTGATGTACTGTAAAATCTAACATTGTTTCAACTCAAATATTAGTGACAGAACTTCAAATGAAATGAAGCATATTTTATTTCTCTGTTATCTTGTATATACTTTTAAATTTTCTGGTGTACATTATCTGTCACCCAGGACACAGGAAATGAAAAAAAAGTTAAATCAAACAACTAAACTTCAATTTTGTAGTTGAAGACTTTCTAAAACCTACAATGGAGCATTAAATTTGATACCAAGACATTGTCACTCTAATCAACAGCTTCATTCTTGTGTCAAACAAAGACAATAACAACTCTCCGTTGTTGGAGACTAAGTGTAATCTGCACGGGAATCTATTTTACATAACATCTCAATTTAAAAGCTTGGAACTCCACACTCTCTTCCTTTTCACTTGAAAAAACTCCTCAGTTGGGAAGCGAAACATCTTCAGCTAAAAGATAGAAGTTTGTTTCTTTTTGGGGTTTTTTTACCTTTTTTTTTTATTAACTTGCTTAATGAAAATGTTAAGCTGCGTAAATCTGTATTTCAGTTAGGTTGATTGCTTGAAAAGGTTAGAGTGGTAGTTTAAATCTGCAAATCTGTTCAATTATTTTTTTTAACTGACTGAAGTAAACATTACTTGGAACCTAAATGCCAGTTTCTACAAAACTATTGTTGAATTATCTTGGTTTTGGTAAAATAGAAAACCTGCTTCCAGACTGCAGGGTACCAGTTCATAGTCCTTATAACCATATGTGGTAGTTTTCGTTTTTTGTTTTCACACGGGCAGTACTGTGGCCTTTCAGTTCTTACACAACAACTACTTAGGTCTATTTTTCTATGTCTTTTGTCTTGGCACTTTCTTAGCTTATTAAGGATTCTAGATTGGCATAAGGCTGTGGTGTTTAATCCTGGTCCTGGAGGGCCACTATCCTGCATGTTGTAGTTGTGTCCCTTCTCTTTAGTAAGTCTTCAAGTTTTGCAGAAACCTGTTTATCACTCATTCATTCAAATTAGGTGTGTCAAATCATAGAAACATCTAAAACATCCAGGATAGTGGCTCTCCAGGACCAGGACCACTGGTGTAAGGGGATTGGTCCATGCATAAAAGTATTGGACAAAGAAAGTGAATGCTCGTCCAGCACCTGCACAAATTAAACTGTGTTTGCATTGCTAAAGTAGAAGCTACTTCATTGTTGCCACTGTCTGCTATGATGTACTGTTCTTTGAATGTGTGCAGCGTAAAGTAGACTAATCTGTCATGTGAGTCTTGGCTCCTATAACTTATATTTCTGAATGTTAGTAGCACTCTTTCAAACTGTTTTAAAAAATAAGTCAAAGATCCACAGCACACAGTTCCAGGTATAACGCCCTTTATTGTTGTTGTTGTTTGTAGTGGCAGTGGTTGCGAACATCCCATGCTAAAACGACGGGACCACACTGACTTTTAAGTGTTGCACATTAACAACATTTGCTTGGTGGGGCTAAAACAAACACATACTGTAGGTTTATGCTTATTTAAGAGTTTGTGTAATTGAATGAATGTCACTCATAGTGTAAAAGGGCCAACAAGTGGTCAGTAAAGACCAGAAATCCACTATATAAAGCAAATGCACTTAATTTATCACTAAAAATAGTTAACTCGTGTTCTCGTTGGTCCAGAAATCACTAACTGTTGTGTGGTCAAAAGCAATCCTTAATTCTACAAGTAAGCTGCGTGTAAAACCTGAAAAAGTTGAAAGACACATAAGCTCCTTGATTGAGTGTGTTTAATCACAGTTTTCATGCATTTTTAATGATCAATTTAGTCTTTGTATATTTGTGTGCTTTACTCTAAAAGAAAAAAAAATTCATCAAATAAACTGCTATCATGGCAGCTTTCCAGCTTTTTTTTATTAATTTAATTATTTTGTGTCAATACAATCTTTGTGCTTGTCTATCTTTTATAACACTGCAACAAAAGAGCTGTGAATAATTGCTTCAAAATACTTTTCCAATGGTGGTGTGTATTAGCCCTTCTTGTTTTGCTTCCAGTAGTTTGTCTTTATTTATAGAGACCCCCTGAGTTCTGTTTTTCTCACACTTCCTCCATCACCTGGACATCATATTGTGCCACCTGAACTTCCCCTCTCATCCCTCTGTTCTATGTTTAGAAGCATGAAAATAGCCTCCTCCGTGAGGTTGAGTCCTCTATCCTCTTGTGTTTGTCGAGGACATAATGAGAGACATGGGAATTTTTTCCTTTGTGTCTGTACATCTTCAGCCTCCTCTCCTTGTGTCATCGCTCTGTTCTCCCTAAGATCTGTCATCTTTTATATCCCAGGATTCATTGCAGCAAACAAAGGCCACTGATTCATCCTGACAGCCTGCTCTTTCTTCCTCTCTGCTTCTGTTCTCAGACGTACCAGCAGTCATCCTCTTTGCAGTCAAAGAGCAGGAAGAAGAATAAAGGTAAGCAGGAGAGTCACCTGCTCGAACCTGAGCAGATGTTGCCAGCTGTGGTCTCTCACATTGCAGCATTTGATTTTTCATATTTGTAATTTGCAGATTTGAATCTTTAATATGGTGCGATGAAACAAAAAACCATGAGCTACTATTTACAGCACTGAACCAAAAAAGCTTCTTGCTCTGGGTGGTAGTAGGATTTTGGGATAGCTTTGCTCAAGTTGTGTTTTAATGAATAGACCTGCAGCTTCATTTATTGATTAATTAATCAGTTTGGTGACTTAAAAGCGACAACTATTTCACAGGTCTTCTTTAAACAACAGTTTCAACACCATAAGTGGTTTATTTGCAATACTCTGCTAAAAATAAATCAGATTTTGGTAGCATTAACAAAATTTCACACAACTAATCTTTGGTATAATTGTGTACTAAAGCTCCTTGTTGAATCTTGAAGTTTGAAAATCAGTTCTACTAATTTGATTGTTTGATTGTAGAGATCCTTCTTTTATTTATTTTTTTGAAAACTTAAAATTTCAACAAAACAAACAAATAAACAAACAAACAACAAAACCCCATAAAAACATATAATAAAGAAACGCAAGTATTTTCACCGAAATATTCTGTAAACAAAACAAAAGTGATCAAAAAGGGAGCAAGAAGAAGCAATAGCTTATCCAGCCCTGTCCCTACATTTACATACAAATACTACACATGCAGATCAGTTCCTAATTCTTCCAGTTGGTTTACTGTCATTTGATCATTTATTATGGTTACCACAGGAGCAAACATTAATTTGTAGCTCTGGTAAAGTCAAAGAAACAAAATATGTCAGGAAAAAAATAGATTTGCTTATTGAAAGCCCCTTCCCCCCTCTCTACACCCACACACACATTTTGCATTTCCTTGTAATAACTTCACACACCTGCAGTTTGCACACAGGGCTCTGTTTGCATTTTAACACATTGCTCACATTTCAAATACGGTAACTGTGCTGCAAATTTGACTGCAGATGACATAGGTCTCACAACAAATAGATTCATCAATAAGCTTAAGAGGCACTTGTCTGATTGTGAGATTGCTTCTGTTTTTCTTGGTAATTTGCTCTTCTTCAGCTTCCATAATAATATTAATAATAATAAAAAGCTTTTGTAATTTTTTCCTTTTCCTTTTTTACCTCTCTCATAGATAAGTGTCTTTGCCTCTTTGACCAAACTTAATTTTCGTTTGGTACCACTTTACTGTGGATCAACATGTTGGAGGACTTTATTTTTTTCCCTTTTCAGACCATTCTTTTTTTTTTTTCACCATCTGCCATTGTGTGAAGCTCTGAAAGTGTCAGCTCCATCTGCACAACTCATTGATTGCTTTGTTTGTTTACAGCAATTAAACCAACATCTCTAAATCAACTTGATGATCATAATTTACTGATGCTACAGTTGCCCTAAGTGACTTATGTATCTAACACATAACAAATTATTAACAATTATTTTGGTCCACGCTGAGTAAATGTTCTAATTTTCTAGAGTAATTTGGTCCTTTTATAACCAAATTGATGATGGTATCAGTTTGTGGGCTGAAACTGCTGCACAAAAATAGGCCTATCTTTATTTTAGAGCCCTTTTGTGTTCTCTCAGGAAATATACTGCCTTTGTTCTAGGAAAGTGAAGGATTTATTATCTCTAGATTGAAATATTCTTTTCATGTTGCATGTTAGAGCTTTAAATCTTTTGCCAGTACTGTATAGGAAATATGTGTCCTATAGAGGCACAGAGGTAAATGGAATATTAAATCAACATCCTCGTTAAAAAGACATTTCATGCAGTGCAATAGAAGTGTCTTTGTGGTTCTCACCTGGGTGCCAAATTTTCCCTAGTAATCTTTAGGAAGGAGCTCTCTGTGAACAATGGTGCAGCACTTTATGTCAAAAGGAAAACACTCTTTAATAAACACCTCTTACTTTACTGCAGTGCAGCGGCGATTTGTCAAACGCTCAGCTCCAGAGACTGAACTCTCGCCAGAAATTGTTGCTACATTAGCATGTGGCCTTTTATAAAAGCTATTATTCAAACTGACATGAAAGACACTTATTCAGGCAGCATTAGCAGAGTGCTCTACACATTGTAAGAACACTTTCACCTTGTCAGAGTTCAGGCTTTCCTCCAGTTTCATTATATATTCTCTCTGTCCATGGACGTCACACCCTCACGTTCCTGTCACTTTGTTCCAGGACGAGGTTTGGCCTCCCTGAGCCGGAGGCGTGTTTCCTGCAAAGCGCTGGGCAGAGGGGACTGTGAGGGCTGGTTGTGGAGAAAGAGGGATGCAAAGGGTTACTTTTCTCAGAAATGGAAGAAATACTGGTTTGTGCTGAAAGACAACTGCTTGTACTGGTACATCAATGAGGAGGTGGGTTTTAACATTAATTTGTTGATCTGTATATACACTGTTGTGAATGGTGAATGTTGTTGCAACCCACTGTAAATCCTAAATGAATATTATAGTTGCCTGTTTTTCTTTTGATGTTGTTGTTTTTTTTGGCTTATCTCAAGAAGAATTGATTTAGATCATGATCATTTCAAACTCTTTAATAAGACCCTCTCAGCATGATGGTTTTATGCTTTTCACATATATATATATATATATATATATAAAATTTTGTCCCACCCATCATCTATTCAACACTGTTCCAGTACTCAACTAAATCTCTGCAGAACATCTTTTTCCTCAGTGGACTCTGTTGTGCTTCATTTGTACTTTTTATCACAAATGAAAGGCTGGAGTTTATAGTAAAGTGCCACAGTGCATATATTAGAGCATTATTGCTTTTTAATTTAGCATTTACACACATTCTCTTGAGACCTATCTTCAGCCTAACACACACTAGCAAGCTGCCTTCCTGCTTGACTTAGAAAAATGGAAACAGCAGCAAATCATTTTGTGACCATTAATCTTTCTTTTTTCTTTTTATTTATTTTTTTACAAATTTGCACAAACTATAAAGCCACAAAAGCTACCTTTAATTTACAGTTAATAATTTCCCTTTAATCCTTCCTTTTAACTGGTTATCTGTCCTTTTTCTTTTTTTTTTAATCTTGTTTTTTTGTTTGTTTAGGATGAGAAGGCAGAAGGCTTTGTCAGTCTTCCAGAGTTTAAGATTGACCGTGCCAGTGAATGTCGAAAGAAGTAGTAAGTGTCGGAGAAAAGCTGCTTTATTGCATATTTATGTCCTATTTTCTTCATGTTCAGCTCTTGGATGCATGAAGGTGTGCGTGCAAAAATAACTCTCTCTGTCTCTCTAGTGCTTTCAAAGCATGTCACCCCAAGGTCAAGAGTTTCTACTTTGCAGCAGATGGAGTGGATGACATGAACAGGTAAAGCAGCGAGGACTAAACCCAGATGATGGTTATGCAGTGGGGCAGAATCTCAGCTGGGTGGCAAAAGTAAAGTGCAGCTTACCGTTTACTTCCTACAGAGCACAAAACAAATAGACTATTTTATTCTAGTGTATAATAGATCTATTTGTTTTTAGAAATGACCTAAAAAAAACTACATTTCCATAACATTTCCATAACATATTAATTTGTGCAAATATAAAAACATGGGTATCAGTGTTTAGGAATAAAGATTTTGTTAAAGCAAAGAAAAATTAAAATAAACACACGTTTACATGTACTGATAAAAAAACAAGAAAATGATTGAAGTAGTCTGTTATAATTATATTTTGTGGTGTGTGAAGTGGTCTGCAGTGCTACAAAAAGCTCCAACAGTTTTTTTGTTTTTTTTTTAAAGTTTGTGGGGTTTTTTTTTGTTTGTTTTGTTTTTTCATAGGTGGCTGAGTCGCCTCAACATGGCAGCGGTGGGCTACGCAGAGCGGGAGAGGATGCGCCAGGAGCAGGGTGAGATTTTTTTTTTAATTTACAGAAGGGCCCTTTGGCAGGCAGCTGCTATGGGACCATCAAACTGCTATTGCTTTTGAATCTACTTTTATTTTTCCATTCTGACCACCCTATTACTTAAGGAATGGCCCCCTGAAAAACAATATATTTTTGGGCCACTTGCTTTCCTCATCCACCTTTTTAAATCAATAGCATCTGATAGACACCAGTCACTACTGTCTGGCAGCAAATTTATTTATTTATTTTTGTGTGCTGAACTTTTCAATGCATTTATATAGGTTTTGTCCCCAAAATTGTCAAAGGGGAGTACATTTGGGTATACTATCAAAATGTGCTGATGTATTCTTTATTTGATGTCAAAATATTCAGTGTCTGAGTATATTGTGATGTATGTTAATCAGAATATTTCTTGATTAGTGACATATAGGCTTTCTGAGATGAATTAACATTGTTTAAGACATGTCTTCATGCATTAGCAGCAAGTGATGAAATGATGGGATGAATGGGTGGATGGATGGGTACTAGGATGGAAGATAGATGGATCCTAGGATGGAAGATAGATGGATCCGAGTATGGATGATGGATGGATATCAGTATGAAGGAATAGATGGATACTAGGATGGATGGATGAATGAATTGTTGGATGGCTGGACCACGTGTGCAAATACTTTCTAACTAAATCCAAATAAATTAATCTATTAACAGAAGAATGTACATTATCTGTTTCTGATCCAATGTGTGAAAATGTGTTTCCTTTAGATTACTGGAGTGAGAGTGAACATGAGGACGACACCACATCCAGCCCCAAGCAGGACAGTCCTCCACCTCCTTATGATACTTATCCTCGACCTCCATCAGTGAGTCAACAAACTTCAGCGCTCTAGAAGATGTAAAGTGTATATCATACTTAAAGGGAAAATCTGGAGTCAGTGCTCCTCGACAGATAGAAGTGGTAGTTAGCACAGGAGCACTGAATCTGAGTCTCTAAGTAGTGAGCGTTATTATCAATAAAGCCTTCAGGCAGCAGTGAATACACTATATATTTGCTGTAACTGTTGCTCTAATTGAACATAAAACTGGTTGCTCCATTATGTGTCCTTGTCTTGGAACAAATTGTTTATCCTACAGTAAGAGTTTAGTGTTTCTACATTTATCCTTCTTCATTGCCCTGTCCTTGACTTATCTACTCATTATCCTATTTAATCAATACCATTCCTTATTTGAAATCATCTGGCTGCCCGGCCAGTTGATTTCCTTTCTTTAAAGTTGCAGTTATGGTTGAATGAATCAAGGCATCAGTTGACATCTGCCACATTGCTAATTTTTTTTCTTTCTCTGTATCAGATGAGTGCCTATTTGGAAGGTCGGACAACTCGCTTGTCTTCCACGGAGACATCTCGCTCTCGCTCTTCCCAGGAGGACTTCTTGTGCACCGAGCCCCCGGCAGTGGCTGCAGAGCCGCAGTACCATCCGGGTCCTTTGGGGGGAGGCACCACGCACAGTGGGAGAAAACCAGGGGGCAGCAGCAGCAGCGACGTACAGTACAGATGCGATCCTGTGGAGGTGTGTAACAATGTTTACCGTTCAATTTGATTTTTAGAAACGTAACAGGCTTCCTGTTTGTTCTTTATTGTAAGAGGACTTAAAACTCTGAGTGTAAAGTTGAAATGTGGCTTTTAAGACGTTAACTTCCATAATTAGGTTATTAAAGTTGAAACAGCTGACATTCCTACTAAGACAGAAAAGCACCTACGATAAAAAAAACATGCAAACATATATTTGCTCTTGGAGTACTTTAATGGTAAAATGTCAGAGTTCCACTCAATGTACAAACAGAAATTCTTAGTTGTACTCATTCCCCTATCAGGGACTTTACTACCAAATATAAATGTAGTTAATGGCTGTGTTTAATGCCCTTAGATGTAGAAAATTAATATTTTCTGTCCAATAAACATTAAAATGAATAACTGAATCTCAAGGGCTTTTTTAATTTTCCATATAATAAAATCAGCCCAATCTGCCAGTTGTTTACAATACTGCAGCCTGTGCTGTCCTAGAATAGAAGGCAAGGAACAAAACAAAAGCTTTTTATTGCCACGTCGATATATTACATCTTAGGAAGTTAGTTTTACTTTTACTGAAGTTTTCAGGAAGGCTTGCCTATCTAATCACCTCAGATTCAACTGCAAACTTCTAATTTGTTTGAACTTCATGCAGTACCGCTCAAGTCCTGCAGGGGGAAGCAGTGAGACTGGGTCCCCAGGTCGTTCTTCATCGTCTCAAAGACGCTCCTGGCAGGACCTTATTGAGACACCACTGACTGAAGCTGGACTGCACTACCTGCAAACTGGACCCCTTGGTAATGCCCAGATTGAACAACAGCTTTGGGTAGAAAGGATTATTAGTAGCTAAACATGTTTTTTGTTGTATTTATTGTTTACATTTATTTTTAAATTAAAATGAGTTTGATTCCAACTCTTACAACATGTTCCAGGTTGACTTTGTTAAACAAAACAGTCATAAACATGCTTTTTATAGCAAAATAGTAAGATGTTCTTCATTGTCTGGATGCAAAGATAGCTAGCACAATACTTCTCCAGATGTTTAAACCAAATCAGTAACTAAACATGTTTTTCTCTGTAATAAAAGTCTTTATAGAGAATCTGGCAGTACAAGGCAAACAGATTGGAACAGCTGGGCAACATGAGGTTAAAAGATCTGTGGACACATTTAGGGAACAAGGGGTGCCACATTAACATCTCTCTATCCCACAGTTATAACTGAATTTCTTGTATATCTGTGCATCTGGTTACAAATTATGATAAATGATTTTTTTATTGTTTGTCTATTCTTTCTCCTTGAAATGACTACATTCCTTTAGGGTCAAAACAGACATTGTCAAATTGTCTGTGGCAACTGGTAACAAGAGTAATAGTGTACCTGAATGTTGCTGCATTGGATTTGCACACCAAGTAAACCAAGTAAAAGAAAAGCTTTTTTTTTTACTTTTCTAAAGATTCACCAATGGAGAAATTAGTGTATCCATGTTATTTGCAGAGAGCATTAAAGGTTAGCATACAATGTAGTACTAATGTATTTAAAGGCCTAGCATTCCTTAAAAGAATGCATATCACCCACCGCTGGTCATGCCAGAGGTTTAGCCTCATTCAGATCATCTTATGATGAAAGGAGACAGAGTTGTAGCCATTTTGGTCAAACCTCGCAAATGATGTTAAGCACAGTCTTCTGTGATTTAGCAAGATCTCAAGTGATCTGTTAGAGCTTGAAGTAGTCAGTGTTGAGGATGACTTTCAGCTACCACACCAAATTTAGCTCTATATCTGTAAAATTATAGCCATTTTTTGTTTTGGCAAATGGCAATTAGCTGTCGTGACCATCTTGAATTGGGTTGACACCAGAAGTTAATTAGTTGTATGTAGGTGGAGACTCTGATTACTTCCTAACAGTGGCCAAATCCAAGGAGCTCAGTTTGAACAGGTTTGATAAAAGCTAATATGTACTTAAAACTTCCTGGCTGAGGATTCTTCCTCTTTATTTAATTGATGAATGCATTTCCAGCTCTGACTGGTGTTCATGTGAGGCTAACTGTTTATTTTGTGTGTGTTTCTGTCATTTTTTATGCTTTAACCTGTAATGTTTTGCCTTGTGAGGCAACTATATTCTTATATTTTTGAAACAATAGTATTAACATGGAACATTTTAATCTAAAAATATTTTATATTTTATTTTATGTTGCTTTAGTAATATATAGCATATTTGTCCTTGATTTTTTTCAAGACAGCTTAGTAAAGAAAACTAAAATACATGTTCTTTTAAAGAAATGAGTCATGCTGTATTGAAAATTTAAGTCAATAGTCAATAGTGTTTTGTTTTTGTTTGTTTTTTTCAATTTCTTTCACAGAGGATGCCGTCTTTGCCGATCCGAGCCCAGGGGGTGGTTCAATGATGGCCGGAGCCGTTTACACTCTTCCTCCACAGAGGAACGTCCCGTTGCCAATGGCGATGCAGAGGTTGATCCCTATGGCAACCCAGGGAGGGAAACCCCGCAGCTTCACACTGCCACGAGACAGCAACCTCCACACGCTCCTTGTGCCGCCCGCCAAAGAAGAGCAGCAAACACACAACTGTGAGTTCAGTCAGGTGCATACATGTAGTGTGAATTACACCACAGCACAACAGAGCAGAGAGCTCAAAGGGAATAGTTTTTTATAATTAAAAAATGAGAGACAAAAAAGTTGACATTCTCAGTCTTCTCTCTTCATGTAATCTCAGTTCAGTTAAAACATCCTTTAATATTTACTGAAAAAACATGACACTATCATAATAGTACTTAATTGTAATTTTCTAGAGTTAAAGTTATCTAAAATAAGAGGTACAGGATCTTTTTGAAAACATGTAGTTAAATGTCAAAGACATTGGTTTCATAAGCTTGGCTGCCAGAATCTTTCTGTCTTTACCTATTAGTAGAGATGCTGTATATGTTCTTACAAATATTTGGACTTTCAACAGCTTTTTACTTCTTAAAGTATTAGTTTTGATGTTTTGAAGTGAGCTTCTGTGGAAGGGTTATGAGCAGTTATTATCTTAATATTTTACTTGAAGAAAGCTCTTTGAACGACCTCAGTTTTAGGAGATAGTGGAATTCTGACTAGATTGACAAGCTAATGGGTAGTCCAAGCAGGGTCAAGACCAAAGTGGATTGCTGTTGTAACTTTACTCACCAGCATTTAAAGTTTGTTTGTTTTTTTAGTTATTTTGGTGGCAGCCTCTTTTAAATCTTTTTCAACAAAAATCTGCAACTGAAAAGGTGTTTTTAGTTTGGTCTGTCGTATTTTCCAGACTTTAATGAGTTTCATTTTCCTTTTTTTGTTTTGTTTTATCTTGATTGATTTACTGCAGTATATATTATGTTATATGTGTCAGAACATGCATTGAAAGGCGACAAGAAACAACTAAGTGCACAGTCTCAGATTGCATTCAAGCTCACTGGTTTATTCTGTAGTTTGTAGTTTATTCTGTAAAAAGAGCAGTTGAATTGCACACCTCTGGTAAGACAGAATGAAAAATATTGACCAAAATCAAAACTGAATCCCTTCAGAGTTGCTCCATCCCATTCCTGTGGTAAAATTTTTATCCAGATCCATCTGTAAGAATATGAGAAGTCCAGCTAACAGCTGAATAATTTAGCTTCGAGCACATTTTTTACTCCTAATTCTCTTTTGAAGAAAATGGCATTCATACTAAAATTAATGGTTTCTTTCTTTGTTCATGCTTCCACTTCCTACCTAGTTTCACTCAATTTGAGTTGGTAGATTTTCCACTTAAAAGCATTACTGATCATATTGATTCTCTTAGCTCTCACCTCGGTGGAGGAACAAATCAAACCACCCCATTGTCTTCTTGATAAAGAAGAAAATTAAATCTGCTTCACTCAACTCCCAGCTGGTTGAGTCAGATTTCCACCCATGTTGAGCCTGGTTCTGCTATAAGGTTTTTTTCCCTGTTAAGATGGAGTCGTTGTTTCCCACTGTCACCAATGTTTTGCTTGGTATGTGGGATTGTGTCTGGATCTGGTCTGAACAGAATTTGTATTTAGGATTTGATCTTTGCAAAGTGCCCTGAGATGGCTTTTAAATTAGCACTATATAAATAAATTAGTCCTATATAGATAAAGTGAATTGAACTATTAAAATTTAGACAGCCCATTTGTGACACTTAGACAGCTCCCAGTTCTTGATTGTGCAACATTTGAAAATGCAAACCTTCAGCTGTCATAAAACCAATTTTCCTTCAACAAAAGTGTATTTCTTAGTCATAGGAGAACTCACAAAAAAAAAAAAAAAAATACATGACAGTTTTATTTGCTTTTTCTAATTTTTGTGGCGGCCAAACCAACTTCTGTTCATTTTTATTTTTCTGAGAGTCCAACGGCAGACAGAGCGGAGAGAGAAAGTGTGTCTCGCAGTGAGTGACAACCGCATGGGAAAATAATATTTTAAGGTGAAGACGATGACGCAACTTGATGTGCCAGATTGAGAAAAACGCTCTCAGGCAGACACGTATCCATTTAAGTCATCATCAGTATCTATTAACACACACTGCAGTCATGCACTGTTCTAATGAGGCTAATGAGACGGTGGTGCTCTGGTTGCCAAGGTGAAGCCTGAGGCAGAAGAAAGTGACAGACTAAAACAGTAAATAAGGCTGATTTCTGTCATCAGTTGATGTATGTAAGATCTGTCAGAGGACTGGTTGAAAGATAAATGCTAATGTAGATGGGGGACTGACACAATGGTGAAAATGTCTCTGAGGCTGTCAGACAAGAAAGAGGGTTTTGGCATCATTAATAATCTCTGTGACTAAGATGCTGTGAGGTGGAATCGCTAAGGTCTGCTGCTGTCCTCCAGTGGTGGATCTGAGATTTATCACCTCTTCAACTGTGCAGTTTTGAATTGTAGAAATGATTGAAATTAATTAGTTAAAATGTCATCAAGTGACTTTCCGTTTCCCTCCAAATGTGTTGAAGGTGGGAGTGAAGGGGCATCCCTCGGTGACCTGTTTCGAGCGTGCGAGCAGGGCGGAGTTTGTCCTTTAGGACGGGATTCGGAGGCCAAAGGTCAATCCGAGTTCCGGCAGTCGTTCCTGCGACGGGCTGCGGACCCTCAGCTCAATGAGCGCCTTCACCGCCTACGCATACTGACCTCCACGCTGAAGGTAGGTCAGTGCAATCATTAAGATAAAAACACGGGCAAGGAGCTTTAGGCAGTAACAGAAAACACATTCGAAGCAAAGCATAGGTAACTGAAGCGTTGTGTTCCTCCACTGAGCTGCCTTGTTTGCGTACCGGAACACACATGGAGCATGACTCTAGCGTGTTCCAATCATAAAAACATATTATTCCTCATGAAGGGAAATTGCTGCTTTTTTAACAGCAAGGTAAAAAGCAAGCAACCTCATCTGTGTGTTTTAGTAATGATCTGGGGTCTCATTTATAAAACTGGCGTGCGCACAAAACTTTCCACGCAAAGTTTGGGATCTATAAAACACTAACTTGACGGGTAAATGTGCTGCCCTTCAAGCCAACTCTGAGCCATGTGTACCATATACGCTTGTTTTGGTGACAGGGGAAACTGGCAACACAGATGGTGAAGTGGGGAATTCAAGCCAAACTGCATCATGACTCCTCTGATATTCAATTTCACTCCATAATCAAACTTTGATCTTAGATCGATTTTGTTATAAGTTTTCAAAACAGCAGTATTATTTATGCTTCTGCTGGTGAGCCATAAGTTTTCTCCCCATCACATTCCTCTCCCTGGATGATCACCGGGGTGATGTGTATCACAGATTAACACACAAGGGGACAGTAACTCCAGGCGCTGCCTCTTAACCTCCTCTCCAAACCCCCTGAGCACAAAAGAGGCGCGCTTTAATACCGTGCGCTCCCTCGCAGTGGCGCGCTCGATCAGTTTTTGGCAGACCATCGCTTTTCGGCACGACACCGGCCATCCTTCTTTCAAAAGGTGTCAGCTCAGTTACGCCCTTACCCCCACCTGTGGCCGACATGCTCTGGTGGTGGCCGGTTAGACGCTTTTTTGCCTCCACCCTGAAATCTGACCACTTTTTCTTCACCTCGGCCTCAGTCCTCTCTGTCCCACTCACTGAATTAACAGTGGGAACGACGTGTTGCCACTCATAACGCTTCCTTTTATTTGTAACGCCACTACTATGGCTTCAAAAACTGATATTTTTTTCTGTTCTCCACCTCATTTATTAGCACATCGATTTCTGCCTCAGTGAAATTTAGTTTCTTCTTGCTCTTTTCTCTGTGGTTGCCATTGGTAACCATGAAATAACATTGATCAGCTGGCTCATTTAAATCCACCTTCACATTCATGAGGTGCTTTGCATTAGCCATTAATGGTTGAATGTGGGCGTGCGGAGGGCAGAACCTGAGGCGGGACCTTTTAGGCACAGGTGTGATGTATAAAGAGAAATTGCTTGCTGGTGCGCGTACACACGGTTTTATAAATCTGAATTTTTTTTGCCATATACCATTTTTGCCTTTTGGGCGTACAAACACTTTTTGTATGAATCCTGCGCAATCTTTTATAAATGAGACCCCTGGCCTATAATGAGGTGTACTTACAAGACCTACAAGAACCAATGCAGGACGCATGAATCCAATAAGCATAAACTGTCTACATAAGTACTTTATTACTATAGTAACTGATTGTCACTGCACCATCGAGGACAAGAAGCACATGCTTGACTACAATATTTTAGAGCAAAGCATGATTTAGGACTCGTTTCCCTAAATGTTGTTAAAGTTCTGCAGTCGTACCAACACAGAAACCTGATACACATTTTTTGAGATTCATTTCTGATGTGCTGTTTAAAAAGTCAGTAATTACAAACATTTATTTCTTCATTTACTTACTTTTCATTGTGAGTTACACTCATTCACTGCACAGGATGAATCTTGACATCCTTCAAGAGCCCAGAAGTTGAATTCGTAGGCTGGTTTTATGTCCTGACCTCTCCAAACAAACTTACCTTGTTAAAAAAAATAAAAAAATTATAAATAATAATAATAATAATAATACATCTTAGATGATTTTTCTGGTGTTGACTTACTCAAATATAATTTTTTCTAATATGTTTACTTATTAGGTATTTATTGCTTTAAATGAAGGTCATATGGCATGGCGTTACATTTAGTCTATTCAATAAATATACCCTATATCTCCAGTGGACTGTCAGAATGATATTATAACTAGAAATGCACATAATACGGTGATATTATTTCCTTAGCCAAAAATGGTTTTCAGTAGTATAGATGCTTTGTAAAGGATCAGTGTAAAAAGAGGTTTTTGTTTTTAGCTGTACACAATTATAGGATTCTAGTAGTGGTAGTAGTGTGATCTACTTCCTGTAGATCACTGAGCTAATGTTAGCTTAATTTTAACCCTCTCAGGCTCAAATTAAGTTTTAGTAACAGGAAAAACTGACTGACTGAAAATAAAAAGCTAGAAAACATTGCAATGGAATGAAACAAAAACACTTTGGGGCTAACATTAGTATAATTAACAAGCAGCTGATGAAAAAATGGCAGTCACAGTTGTTATTAAAGATAGCTAATTTGTTGGTCACTGGATCGATCTGATATCACAAAAATAATCCAATAAGCTGTTTTAAGGAGCATGAAGCTGTGCAGTAGATTAGTAAACTGGATTTTCTTTATCTTCTGTCTGCATCTCGGAGTTTATGTGTGATCCTACTGGTCAAAAGTTTTTTTTACTTTTTCCCCACAAACCCACAGAACAGACCTTTTTGACTAATTTTATTGGCCTGTAAATTCACTTTCCATCTCTTAAAACTAAATCTGTTGTTACTTTCTGCTCACATCTCTGTAATTGGTTAGGCAGATATTTAAAAATGGCTTTTAAGTTTTATATGTAATTGCTAACAGATTCAGTTAACACACTCATATTCAGTGATGAGTGCGTCATTGAAATTGTTTAAAATGTAATGATGGGCACATAAACACGCACACATTCTGGAAAATGTCCTGTTTTATTACGTGTCTCACTGTGTCTTTTTCGGTTTGCTTGATTCTCCGTTTGTCCAGCGACCATCTGTGGCTTCATGCTGTCTTAGCAGTGTTGACGCTCCTGGCCCGGGTGATTGTGAATAGCAGTTCTGCTCTGGCTGTTTATGTGTCTCAAAAGCTTCTATCTTTGTTGCTTCCTGACAAATGCTGAGGGGACATGAGTTTTGCTGCTTTTTGCTGCAGAAACCTATTTTTTTTAAATCTTCAGGGATGTGTGGCTTTGGTCATTTAGCATTTAGGTGAATGAGCTTCAGTGTTTGTTCAGTGTTTGGTGTCTCTTAAACAAATATACTGAGCCTTGGGGAGCATTTGGGTGAAAATATTGTACAGTGACTTCAAACTGACCTTGCTAAATGCTACTTTTCCAACACTGCTTTCTACAAGGGATCAAACTGGCTGTTTGGGCAGCATCAACATATCTGCAGTGGTTGCTGTGGAAACAACAAAGGCATGAATTTTTTCCTCTGTATCTTTTTATACATTAGCATTAAATCCGAACAAAAGGACACAGCCTGTGTAAGAAGTGGAGAGAAAAGCAAAACGTTTGTGTTGTGGCAGCGATTGACAGAAATGGATCTCCATCCTGGCACTCGTGTCTTTGCTTAAATAAAATGATTTCATATAAATCTAAAGCATATATAACTTTTGATTTGGTTTCATTTAAATTTGCAAAATGAGGCAGTGAGGCAACACATTTTATAAAACTTACACAAAAGACATAAAAACACACTAACTCATATATTGACTTGTTTTAGTTGGGAATGCAAGCAACATCCTGATTGAAAAGAGAAAAAAAGTATTTTTTGTTCTTCTAGAAAGAAGTTTTCCTTTTATATACCTATATATTGTTATTAAGGTTGTACCACACTGGACTTAAAACTGTTGGGATTAGTTAGACACACAAAATTACAATAAAATATGCAAATTTTTATTTGGAATCAGGCTAAATGATGATACTAAATGATACAGCCAAAACAAATTGCTGGTTTGCATACACATTGACGTAAAATACAGCTCTGGTGCAATAGAAAGAAAGAAAACTAAATTCAGAAGAGTTTGAGACAAGTTTCAGACACCCAAGACAACTCTGATTATTTTAAAATAACACTTGTAGTGCAAATTTCTTTGAAGATATTCAAAATATCCAGTGACAGAGTGAGAACCTGCAGTGGCTAGTTTTAATTCTTAATGAGAACTTACGAGAATTTAACAAAATAAAATAGCTGCAAATAAAAACACTTTTATTTAAAATATTTATTTATGTCAGAAAGGCAGATAAAACATAAAGACACAGTAAGTTTACAAAACCTAAATCATCTAACTAAAATACAAAGTATCACTCTCCCCAAATCTAAATGTGTCCCTTCACGCATGTGTCTTCCTTTCCGTGTGTCTACGTTTGAAAGAGTAGTGGTTCGAAATATTCCTAAAGTGATCCACCCCTCCTGTGTTTTTGCATCCTCATAGGACAGGGAGGGAGAGCTAGCGCTGATTGACAGGCTGCTGGCCAGTCCCCAGCTGTCGTCGGCAGAGTTCCAGGAGTGGAAGCGAGCCTATCAGGACCTGTTCACTCAGGAGCCAAACTCCGCCGCCGAATCCGAACCAGCCGATCCCGGGCCGCCCCTCACCCCCTCGCTGTCTCACACACACTCCTACATCGAGACGCACGTCTGACACGCAAAAAGCGCACACCTAGACCTAAGTCGTCTGATTCTGAATAGAGCTGAACAAACTGCTGCTCGTTCTGTTCCTGCATAGATGTGACCAGACAATAAAAGTGCATCAGATAGTGGCAAACTGAGTCAAACGGCAAGAGTAGAACATGCTTTCAGCAGCCTCAGTGTAACAAGTGCACTATGACAGCTTTCTGTGGAGCACCGCGCGTCACATCAGTCTGAAAGCTGAGTGGTTGTGCCACTCCAGCTGGCTCTGGGCCAGATGATGTGCCAGTTCTTGAGTATTAGATGTTAGCTTTTGTGCCCTGTACCTAACATTACTCTCCTTGAAAACATTATACAAAGAAGCCATTATCATATTTTGTGGACAATATTACAATGTAAATTATCCATCCTGCTTGTTGTGCCATGTTTATACTGAGTGCACAGTGTCTCACAGACAGTCTAATAGCCAGCAAGTGACATGCTTGTATTCTATAAAGCCTTATATTTGATAATGATAATAATAATATTCACTGAGTGTTACAGCAGACAACAATGAGCAAATGTCTTTTGTATTCTCACTTATGATCTAGATTTAGGGGCTTTCGTTTGCGCTGGTTTAGTAGAAATACAGTATATACAGTGCTGGGCTGGACCTGCAGCATGCACTCTCTGTTTGGAACAGGAGCCATTTAAGGGGGGAAAAAAAATCCACCCTAAAATGTTTTAACACAATTTTCAACACAGTGTGTTTTGTACTGAAAAGCACAAGTTCTGGGATTTCAATGTTCTTACACTGTAAAGGCTTGCAAAGACATGTTGCTCTTTAAATTACCTAATAGTTGTTGTAATCTCGGTTTAATTTCTCATTTACAATCGACTGAAGAGAGTGACTTTATGATGAAAGGTTTACTTTTCTTTTTTGCTGCCTACAAGCCCCGACCATCAGAGGAGGGGCTTATCTGCAGAGCACAGGCACAGCAGAGAGGGAGAGGGGGAACACATACAGTATTTGTACTCATTCTCAGAGGATTCCATGTGGTAAATGAAAAAGAGTTTATCTCAAAAGATTACGATGAGCAAAGACAATTGCTAATGTTTGTTAATAAACTCCATGGCTTGCCCAACAGAGGGGTTTGAAAGAAAAGAATAAACCCATTACTATTAACACAGGTGGTCATTTTATAGTTTTGCAAACAAGGAACATGTGAAATCTCAACGTTTATCAACCAAAGAGAGCCACAATCCACTCTTAACATGTCACAATTGACTCTGTCTGGAAGTAATGTCAGAATAAGGGGAAACTAAAACTCTCAACTAGGCTTGAACCTCTCAAAAACCAAAGTTCTATGACCTTTTTTTTCATCAGATTTTATTCTTTATCTCTGAAGAAGACAGGCAGTTCACTATTTTGACTTTAATATTCCTGTCTATAAGGTAGAAATGACCTGTAGCTTTTTTTCTGCAAAAGCTATATGCCAAAATTGTTAAATTTTATTAAAATAGATACAATTTACAAGAAAAACTGTAACAGTTAAACATAAGCTGGTGTTGGTTATTAATTTACTTAATGCACTTATACCTATACCGACTTTTTAGACCAATTTTGATATTCAGATGGTTTGGTCAGGGTTTATGTTCTTCTGAACTAATACTACTAAATAAATAAAAAGCATAATCCTCCAGATTTAATGGTACACTGACAATTTATATAATCCAGATAATACATTATTAAATTAACAAGATTTCACAAATGACATAGGGACGTAATTACTGAGGTTTCTAGAAACATAAACTTGCTTTTTTTAACAACTCCACTAAAAAATAAATAGTTCAAGGAAGTCAAAACAATAATGTGCCATGAAAACATCCAAAACTACTGTTTGGTGTGATTCAATGAAAAAGACAATATGAATGTATTTAAAGCATAAATTTATTTATTTATTCATTATAAATTTATAAAAAATGTTGAAAGATCTGATAAAATCCAAGTATTGGTGTGTATTTGGGGTAAAATTGTTTTTTTTTTAAGATTATATAGATAATATATGACTTCATGGTGGTGAAAGTGTTGAAGAGTGTTCAAATAGCCTATTTTTTCATGATTTATTTGGGTTATTTTGAAAATAGAGGTAACTTTATGCTTTATTTATGAATTAAAAACCATTAATCTTCAAAAACTTTGGATTTCCTGTATCTGTGGTAATGATGAAAGCTGCACCTACTGTAGGTCTAAAACACTATAGTTGCAGCTTTCTAAGCAAGTAAAAATCAAACCTCATAGATGTAGACATCAAGACACCAGGGGGCACTGCAATCAAAACAAAACACAAATCTCCATTGAATGTCTTTTCAGCTGAACTAAAATTGAATTACTGGATTAGACAGTTTTAAGAAACATTAAAGGACACTTTCTAAATCTGTGAAAGAGACTCATCTGACCACTCTGATGAGAAGATAAATGTTTATGAATCGAAGATGTAAAAATAAAGGTGGATTATTGGATTTTTCGGCCTGGTGTATGATCAGATCACTCTAGAGCTTCTTAATTATTCACTTTTTGGTGGTTTCTATAACACACTGCACCATTTAAGCACCTCATGTCTCTAATATTGTCTTTTACTCCAACTGTTCCATCAATACAGGGACGTTATATAATATTTTTATATACACAGTATGTAATTAATAACAAGATTATTGTTTTCTCCTTTGCATGGCATCTATAAGACATTAAATTGACTCGTACCACTACTGTATCATAAATAAACCCCCCTCCCTGCAGTCCTCAGGAATCAAAATCTTTAGCTAAACAATCAGGTTTAAGTTTAAATTAACTCAAATTTCTGTTTTGTTCTCAAGCTTTAAACTGCAGGAGCACATTAGCCATAATAAAGGCACTTTAGATTTCTGCCTCACCTTTTTTCTTCGTTTTCAGTTGGTTTCCTTATAGCCTCACCCTCGACGCCCGAGAAAACAACTAGAATAACTATGATCAGATTTAAGTAAATAAACGGCTAAATAAATGAATCTGGAAAACATAGACATGAGTTCATAGATATTTCAATACTCCAACTGATAACTTTTAATATCTTGTTTATTTATTATATGTTTTCTGAGGCAAATAAAGCAAAGCTTTTATAAGAAAGCAACATTACATTACTGATTACTGATTCCCACTGGAAGATGTTTTCCTCAGATTGTTTAGTTTTTCCTTCTGCATGTGACATATTAGTTTATTTGCATAGGAATATAAATATAACTCTGTCAGAAGTAATACTTTATTTCTATGCTGCTGCCAAAAGGTGTAATAATGTAACTCAGACTCTGCACAAAACCATGAGAGCAATCATATAACCTATAAAAATACATGCACTGATAAACAGTCAGTTTGAACGCTCTTTTTTTATGCTGCTGCCCGTGGTTGGTCGTAGTAGCATGTTTTTGTTGTAGATAAAAATAGTCATTTTCTGTTTTGTGTTTGAATTCTATAGATACAGTAGATCTCTATTTATAGAGTGCTAAATAAGTGTCTTGGATGATAGTTTCTAATTCTATCAGGGTTTTTATTTTCATTTTGGCAGACTGTCATTGTGTAAAGATTGTTTAATGTTAAATCTATAAATTATGGTTCACAAACAATATTTATTTATGTGACCGTTTCTTTGTGTTCTGTTGGAAGATGAGGCTGGCTCAATAAAGTTTTGGTCATTTGGATGAGGTTGTTTTTGTGGTTTGTCATCTGCAAGAGAGTAAAGACCCAAGACTCATTTAAAGTTCAACCTTCTTTGACAAAACAATGTATTATCAGCAGTTGTTTTCAAATTTGGACAAATGTTGGTGTGAAGTCATCAGATATGAGTGTTGCAGTGTTAAACGGCTAACAAATAAATAGTTAATTTTGCTGAAAAGTTAAAAAAAGATGTTTTAACGAATCAGTCACAACACAAACTTGCCTAAATTATAATTACATCATATTTGGCTTTTCAACCATCAAGATATATTTGCATTATTAAAGTAATAAACTATTTTGAAGTACTATACTAATATAGTTTATTCAAATACTGTGCATGCTTACTCTATATTTTGTTTATTTGCATCTTTTGATTTTAAATAACTGTTTAAAAAACATACAAAAAAACTTTAAAAATAATAACTAACTCAAGAATAACTACAGATAAAATAGAATAACTACAGATAAAATAGTCACAATTGTGGCTCATAGTGCATTGTTTTTAATTAAAATTATAATGAAAAGCAAGACTGCGAAATTGTTTAAAAGTTACAATGAAATTTAACAACGTTGTGAAAATGTCCTGCAGTTAACGATGATTATTGTTACCACAACATATTGTGTGGACTTTATTACCTCTGAAGGTTTGTTGTTTTACTGCATGTGCCATAAAGCACAACAAAAGCAAATATTTGTTCACATATATTTTTATTGACATTACTGCAGAAAAGATTAAAGCATTTTACAGAAGACACTCTATGAAACATATTAAATATGTATTTAAATCGAGAGTGCCGTATGGATTCAGGATAAAGATTTTTTTTAGCATTTTAATAAGCTTAATCTTATCTATAATGTCATACTAATGTTTTTGTTGTTATTTTTTCTGCTTTTTATCTATTTATTCCATTTGTTTTGTTTTGTTTTGATTCAGAGAGTAAAAAAGAAAAGAAAAAGTCATTTGACATATATCTGTTTTTTTATTAAATATAAATGAAAGGTTAATAAATAGGAATGTAACACACAGTGCAATTTTATTTAAAAAATTGTTTTAACTTTGCTTTTGATTTAATCAAATGTCTCCCCTCCCCTGTAGTATCTTGTTGTCTGGTTTTAATTTCCTATTATTATATTATTTATCTTCTTTTTTGCGACCAGGCTCAGCCTCTTAGAAACAAAAAAAACGTCACTGTCACCAAATTGTTTCAGACTTGTTAACGTTTTCTAAAAATCTCTTTATAAACTATATTCCTTAGTTTCTATTTTATAATTTTGTCAAACTTTTAAATTCTCCTACTGGGAAACTAGTAAGACACCTTACACTTGTAATTCTCTGACCTTTCAGTGCCTTTTTCCTTTTTTAGACACTAGCTAATGTTCAACACCATAACTAATTAAACAGTAAAAGGCCTTTTTTAATTTAAGTGCAATTACTTTGTTTTATTTAATTTAATTTAAATTTTTTTTTACCTGCATTAATTTCATCTCCTTATTGTAAATTAGATAAAACAAATCTACTACTTTTTTGTCAGTAGCTAGTTTTAGCCCTGGTCTAGCATAAAACACAAGAGGAAAAGCAGCTGAGACGTCACTATGCAGACAGGACGTATTATATAATTTATACCGCTAATAAAACTCAATAAATTACATATTATAGTTTATAATCTTGCTGATCTGTATAAAACCAAATATTGTGGCTTCACAGAAAATTTTGTTTTAAATGAAAAAACATAAATGTTTTGTCACGTTTAGCTCAGCTTTCACAAAATTGAGACCATCAGATTGTCTAATTTAATTTAGCAAAAGAACTGAAATAGGTCTATACACTACAGTATAAAAAGAAAAAGAAAAAAAAAACCTCTTCATAGCTTATGTTGGTTCATTAAACACCCTAACTGCATCCTTTATGTGAATCATTACGGTCTCTTTAGGCCCCTCCTCCCTTTACATCTACTGTCTTCTGATTGGCTAATAGCTGGAAGCTTGCTGTTGATCACATAATGCTTGTCAGCTGCAGTTTCTCTGCTTTGTAGGCTACTATAGGCCTAATGTTTTCACTTGTAGTCTACAGGCATTGCTTTTACAAGGTTTTAACCTATAACTTGATACGTTTGCTTTTTTTGTAAATGTCTTGCATGTTCACTGAAAAAAAAAGAATATTAGGTCTTCTTTAAACATTGAAATGTAATCTTATTTAACAATAGTTTCCTTTATATATCTTCTAATAATGCCAAACAGGTGAAAGTAAAGGTGTTTTGATTGATGAATAATATTTCATCGCTGACTGGCCACAGAGCTTTCAAATGTGAGGGATGGTCTTCTTCTCAATATTACAACCTGATAAGGGAACATAGAAATTATGATGTTTTCACTATTTGTACTTGTTTTTTGAGGCCTCACTATCTATACCTGACATTAAACTTCTGCCTAAGGTAGTATTTCTTATTCTTCTTCCCAATATAATTTTAACCCATGCACTAGTCTGGTAGAGGCAGCAGTGTGCACTCAATGTCAGTGAGAGGTCTGGGAAGTTGGGAGATTTCTCTCCAATGATCTCTTTTTGTATCGTACTCCAGCACACTCCTAACAACCACCTCCTGTCCATCGCTCCACCTTCGACCTCCAAAAACCAGAAGATTTCCAGAGGCCATTGGGACCATTCCATAATTGAAGGAGCCAGTAATGACTGGCTTGAGGCGCATCCAGTGGTCTGACTGTGGATCGTACCGTTCAATATCACAGAAAGGTTCATACATACCCAACAGGGCGTAAATGTAACCGTGGGCACTTGCCAAGCGATGACTGAACTTGGCGACAGACATGGGTGCCCTCTTTTCCCAGACTCGGCCTTTGACGTCCCAGAACAGGAATTCTCTGCTCACCTCCCTGTTCTCATGCTGGTTGTCACCATAGTTGCTGCCATGGATGCTGCCATGGTGGCCAGGTAGTCCACCAGATACATAGACATTATTATCAAGCACGGCAGAGGCATGGCCATGAAGAGGTTGAGGCATCGCCACGCCTCTCCTCCACAATCCTGCAGCCATGTCATAGTACTCAACAGAAGAGACAGAAGTGTGTGTGTTGACCTCTGATTGTGTGTGTCGTCCCCCAATGGCGTAAATAACATCCTCAACCGCGCAGCAGGTGAACTGTGCCCGCTTCTCTAGCATGGACTCCACCTGCTCCCAGTGGTCAAAGCGTGGATCGTACCTCCACACGTGGTTGGACGTTGCTACAGTCACAGGCGTTTTCTCATCCTCATCTCGCTTTTTTATCTCCTCTCCTCCAATCACAAAGAGGAAACCTCCCACTGAACACACACAAGGATGTCTGAGTCGCACCGGTAGAACACAACACGAAGATGAAAACTTCCTGCTTCTTGGATCAAACACCAGCACCTGCTGATCTGGCCAATTAGCACTGGACCCACTACCTAAAAGAAGCACACGATTGGCTGATTCTCTGAGAGTCGACTGCTTGTTCTGTGTGATTGGCTGAGCTGCACCTAGCCGGTGGTACTCCAGTGCCCGAGTCAGCTGACTTCTGATCAGTGGCGTGGTCATGGCTTTATGAGCGTGGCTGAGGTTTGCGAGGTCAGACGATGCCACCAATCCAAAACGCAGGCGACTCAGTAGAAGATTTGATTTCAGAAGTGGGAGGGGCCCGTTTTCATTCAGCCAATCTAGAGCTAGCTTTACAAGCTCCACCTCCTGGACCCCTGGTATCTCATCTGCATCAAGCACCGCCATCAGTGACTGAAAATTCAACTCGAACAGATCAGCCCTCCTTTTCTGAATCAGTACCTTCATCTCCATGGCAATGGTTTGATTGGCAGCCTCAAGTGTGCTTGGGAGAGCGAAGCGCTCAGCCAGATTAGCATAGCAGCAGCAGTTCTCGGCTCTTAGTTCATCTGCCATGAATTGCTCACATATCGACAAGGCCATTTCCACCTGCAGGTACCTGGCTGCTTCCAAAACAACAGGAAGGCTAGAGGGTGATATGCTGAGCCATCCGGAGTACAAGAAGTCCAGGATGGTCTCTAGGCCCTCAGGTGTCAATGCTGGAAGGTTAATGGAGCTTGCTAATCTCTCAGCAGTTGTCTCTCCAAAAAGGGCCCAAAAATAGTCGCTAGAGCTGGCTAAAAGAGCACGATGACACGGGAAAGAGACACCCCCAGCCTCCAAGACGACATCGCACATCTTCCTCTCAGCACGCAAACGCTGAAGTCCGGAGAGAAGTCCGGTTCTGTGGGAGGAACTGTAGAGGAGCGAGTAGGTATCCATACATGAAAAGAAATGGCAGGCAGGAAAAGACAGAAAACAAGGTGTTAGAATGAAGGTAAAACAATCAGGGAAAGTTTAAATGAATACTCCTCAAGTAGAAACATAAAGGCAGCTGTGAAAATGTGCTAAAAGCAGAAAACAGGAAATCAGCAAATTTGCTGTTGACCAGTAGCATGAAAAATAATGGAGAGAGGGCAGAGTAAAAAGAGTAAAGCGCTTCTCGTTAGCTGGGCTCTCTCCATCTGTGTTTTGTGCTCCTCCGTCTGCAGCAGCTGGCATGTGACACCATGATAAGGAGGTTAAAAACTTCCCCCTGCACACACACATCCACACAATCCTCTGGCGTGCCCCCCTTGGCACTAAAACATGGACCAACCCAAAGCCCTCTTGTCTCCATCTGCAATGCCAGCTCTGTTGGCTTTGTGTTTGTCGGCTGCCCTTTCCTTGCTGTCCAAAAGGGAGTATCACCTAAACGCAACACACAAAGCATTGTATGGACCGGCACGCTGAGCACACATACAGTCGGACTGAGAGGGAGCCAGGCCGGGTTTTCGTGTCTATCCCTGTGGATGAACTCATTGCAAATAGAATCTGCGACAGGGAATGCTGGCACGGTTGCGTCTATCTGTGTCCTCATCGTCATGGTGACAAGAAAAGAAACACAGCTTTGTGGATTTGGCTCGAGGTACAACAGACCTATTCAAGTTTTGCCAAGGTGTAAAATATTTTATGAGTGTCAGAAGCACCTCAAAGCCGTTGGTATTTGGGTGAGCTGTGGCCTTTGGGGAGGCATTTAACCTTATTCTGACCTGCAGCCTTTCAGAGCCACAGAGATGGATGTCATGTGATTATTTTGGGGCAGTAATAGGAGGGGATGATGGAAAGGAGACACGAAGCATTGGGCAACAAGTTGTATAACTCATTGTAAAGTTAAGCTACTGTGTGGTGCTTCTGTATGTTTAATACTCAGAAATAAACACACTGCTCTGTGTTCATCATCTTATAAGGATCAGATGCCTTAAGAAAAAAGGTGTTAATGTGTTTGTGTGTGTGTGTGTGTGTGTGTGTGTGTGGGAGGGGGGTTGTTTGTCTGCTGTGTTAGCAAAATACCACTTGATGTTGGTTGTTGACAAAACTCTCAGAAAGTAGTCACTGAAAGTATATCTACAACTGATTAACTTCTGGTGTCAACCTGATTCCAAATAGCTGTCACAGTTAATCGAACTTAAAAACACAAATATGACAAGAACTCAGTCAATTTTACAGATAATGAGCTCAAATGTGGTGTGGTAGCAGCTGAGAGTCACTCTCAAGACAAAATCTGAGTGCTAACAGATTGTGCAGAACGTTATTTTCAAGATTTGACCAGAATGGCTATGACTCCATCATTTGTCAACTTGATATAAGCTTTCTTTAAAACTCTGGCGTGAGCGGCGGCAGGTGACGTCTGTTCATTCAACAAATGCTTGGCCTTTAATTTGGACGTTTTTTCATGGGTACAGCTTGCATGATCGTCTCTGAAAAGATGCTGATTCACTTTCCATATTAGTGTGTGTCCAAATACTTTGAAGGGGTTAACCTAGACTTAAAAACAAGGTTCTATGCAAAGAACAAAAAAAAAGTTCCACTTCTGGTCCTCCTGTTGTGTTTCTCTCTTGGCTGAATATTCCACTGTGACCTGCTGGAAGTTAAATTTAGCTACAGCTGCTGTGTTGGTGTCTTTACGTGAGTGCAAAAGGATGTGATGTGTGGTGATGGATCTGTGTTGCAAAAGGGGCATACACGTGTCTGTTTTTGTGCACTTTTTTCCCTTGAACTAATCATTGTTTAGTTTTATGAATCATTGTGTACAAGAAACATCAAGACAATATGTGTGTCATAAGACCCACAATGCAAATACCTACCTATCTATCTATCTATCTATCTATCTATCTATCTATCTATCTATCTACCTACCTACCTACCTATCTATCTATCTATCTATCTATCTATCTATCTATCTATCTATCTATCTATCTATCTATCTATCTATCTATCTATCTATCTATCTATCTATCTATCTATCTATCTATCTATCTATCTATCTATCTATCTATCTATCTATCTATCTATCTATCTATCTATCTATCCTTTTAAGATGTTGCAAATAAAGTAAAATTTCTTGCTGTAAGGATTTTCAGGGTAAGATTTTTTTCTTTTTGTCACCTTTGTCTCTCTAAAAACGACTGCATGTCTCAACCAAGTATAAATCTATTTCTAACATGTCATCCTCAAAATCTGGCTGTCACTTCCAGTTGCCTTATTTTAAGGTGTTTCTTTTCTTTTCTTTTGGCATATACATCTGCCAACTCCAACAGCAAGATGACATTTTCTTCAGGATGCAAGGGAACAACTTTAGATATTCTTGGCTAATGCCTCGTTTGACTGTCTAAATCATAACATGCCAATTTACACTTTTTTTTTCTTTTAGAGATGATGCAACAAATTCAACATTGTAATGATACTGAATGGAAATTATTTTCCCAAATTTAATAATCATTTAGTGACAAGTTTTATGGTTATGTTTCTTGACTTTTTTTTTCATGTGTCATACAGTCCAACATTTATTCTTCATTTCTATCATTCATTAGTATCAATTTAATCCTCCTTAATAACTTGCTGTTTGAATTCAATTTGCTTTCTGACAATGTTGTCATTGTGGTTTAATTCAGATGAGGAGCAGAGCTCTCTTCTAGCTTGTTCAAGCCACTAAAAATGTGTTTCCCAAAACAGAAAGAACAGATCTTAAAACCCCTCAACATGCCAGATGCAAACAAAAAAGTGAGAAAAGTCCTCTTAGATACTCTGTTGGACAGTTAAAGTTCTAAATATTTCACTGAATTAAAACTTTATGATTTACTCAATAAATGTAGACACAAACTTTACCTTATGCTGACACTAAATATAAATACCAGGTGATTATAGTACAGAATGAGAAGGTGGCACTAAGAGAAACATGGCACCACCAGAGCATAGAAAGGAAAAAAAAAAGATCACCAGGATTCTTCTTCTTTGTTTATGAAAAGCTGATGTAACATTCACTGAAAAATGAAAAAGGAACCCTTACATTCATACTAAAAATACACATTGAGGCTTTTAAAAGCAGACTTTTGCAACTATTTTAAGTGGCGACCAATAAAAATACAATTTAACTCAAGCTAACACAATTATCCACCCTTACTACAACATAAAGAGACAAAATGAGTTTGGAATTAATTCAATTTTATTGCAGCATCAGTTATTTTATGGGAATCATAACAGTAAACAACAAACATATCATAATTTCCCCCCACACCCCACGCTGAAACAGAATACTTATCCTTTCATTATTACATATGAACAACATTTACTTTGAAGCCATTTCGTTCTTCATTATAAATCAGAGCTGAACAGATGAAGTGTTTAAGCTCATATACAAGGCATTAAATAAATAAAATTTAGCTTTGAGTTTGAGCCTTTAAATTTAAGTAAAAATACCACAGAAAGAAAAGAAAATAGCTGACACTACTGACCTTTTATTCAGAATGTCCTATCATTCAGAAGGAAGTTGGAATAAACATTTTGTTTTATTCACAAATTCTCATTTAAATTATTCTCATCTTTTGTTTTATAGTAAGTGAATTCAAATCTTGATTGATGATTAAAGAAAACACTTATGAAGAAGGCTTCAGAAAGTGTGTTTCCAGATGTGTGGCGGTTGTGATGTTGCTTTGCTTCAGCAGCAGTGGGCAAGTCTGTTCATGAAGATTGTCATCCGCCCTCTCCGTCTGCCACGAGGGTCCTGCAGGGTGAGAGAAAGATAAACACTCTGAGGGATTTATTTATTTCCCTTTGGCAGATATCGGCTAATCTCTAAAAAAACAGAAAGACAGTGACAATTTAAATCACAAAAGTTTTTTTTCTTTTTTTTTCACTACATCAGAATTCTCATTTCATCTTTGTGCCTCTGCTCCCTTTACTGCTTGCCATAATTTCAGTTTATTCCCTTCTTAAGAAATAAGTTTCAGTCAGTAAAGGTATAGTTAAAATCTTATTAAGTGGGGTACACTGGAAAGGTTGTGAACAATTAATATCTTACCTGTTGTAGATAGCTGTTTGAATGACTTGAGTTTATTGAAATAGAGTTTAATTTTGACTGGATTGATGAGCTAACGGCTAATCCAAGTGTGGCCAAGACCAAAGTGTGTGCGCACTATGATCATTGGCAGGCTCGAGCAGCATCAGCAGCAACTAGTAGTAGCACTTCCTGTTCAGCCTGGAGGTGCTTCCTGCAGGAATATGATAATATTTTTGCAAGACTAACTGTGTATAATGAAAGGGATGGCAATGTAAAGAATAATAAAATGATGTTTTTTATGAAACACTAGAAAATTTGTGGGACTGAAATCCATTTTGGTCTCAACCCTGCTTGAGCTCATCAATCTAGTCTGAATTAAAGTAATTTTCTCTTAAATGAGGTTGCTGTTAAAGCTATATATAAAGCTATATATATATATATATACATATATATATATATATACTGAGGGTTAATATATATTTTCATTAGTGAATTAGTAGAGAAAAGACAGAACATTTGTTCACAAACAGAACATTATTGCACTTTTTTTTACAAGAGAGTCCAAAGTATGCATACAAGTTTATTTGAATCATTAATGTTGCTAGGTGCTGTGACAGTAACTTGGAAGCTTTTATCCTTAAGAAATGAGTTTTCCTGCAGGTTTCCGAGGCTTTGGGAAACTTCATTCCTTTTTAAGCATCTGTAGAAATGCATGCAAACATCTAGCAAGACCTTAAAGGTCAACATGTGCAGCCAAACTCATTAATCAGAGAAAACAAAAAGAAAACTGCTGCAGTCAGCTTCCAACATCGGAAGAAAAATCGTTCACCAAAAAGTGGAGTTTTAGATTCAGTTTATGCTTACGTTCCTGCAAGAGTCCTCGTATTTAAATTGATCTGTCAATGGGAAATTGTGAACGTTTGCAAGCTGCAGTTAAAGTCCATATTTGTCCATGCGGATAAAAGCATAAACTATAAATTAGCCTCAGCAAGATGTCAAACAGAAATGCCGTTTTTAGGTCAAAACTGAATCAAAACCAAAGCCTTTCAGAGGATGTGCATTCTGCTGTGCTTCAGGGTTTTTTTAAGTATTATTTTTTAGTTACAAATTAGTTTTCACAAAGTCATTTGTATAATTATGATTTGTAATATTTCATGGTAAGATATTTTTTAACATTATCCTGAAAAGAAAACTAATGGAAAACAAAACAAACTAAACAGTCAAAATCCCAAAATTATGAATTTAATCCAACTGTGACTTGTACAATTTAAAGATTTTCACCTAAACTTCAACTACCTGCTGCTTTTCTCTTCTTCCCCCCTCATTGTAACAATACTTTCAGAAGATTTAAACTGGAAGAAGCAGTTTTCACTTTTTTTTTTAAGAAGGTGGTTTCTGTGTCTGGCTGATAAAAGTCACAGACTGCTAACCAGTACTCACACTTCCAAAACACACACTACTAATCCTATAAAGTTTAAATATAGTGCCTGACTCAGCCCCTCCAGCACACACACACACACAAACACACCGACATGTTCTGACACACACTTCAGTTTGACCCAAACAAACAAACAAATAAAAAAAGCAGAGCAGCTGACAGTGCCCTCTTGTGGTGTGTTGCATCTACTGCAAGTGATTGTTGCGCACAAAAACACACTATGATGCCTTTTTTGGTGAAAATTCACTGCAAAAGACTTCTAATGACTATAAAATACTATGATCATCATTTGGATTTTCTGACACACAGACCAACAAATCAATATTTACTCGACTTCTTAATAATATCACATTATAGCTTTTAAAACATTAAAGCCTTAAAGCCCAGACTGGATGTTGCTTATCAGGGAGCCTTGCGATTTATAACAAAAAAGTTCAGTATAACAGTACAAACACAGGCCGTGCTCCCAGGATTTTATTTCTTTCAGTGTCCCCTCAGTTCACAACAAACTTGGAAAAAAGGCTTTCCTCTATTCTGCTCCATCTTCCTAGAATACACTGCAGCAGGAACTCAAATTGTCCAGTTTGATCCCTCCGGGACTTTTTAAACTCATTTTAAAGAAAATGGGAAAAAGAAAATCATTATCCTTTCAGACCTGTTCTTGTTATTTAGGTATTGTTTAAACTCTTTAAAAAGTCAAGATGATATTTTATAATCATTGTGTTGTTCTTTTTATTTAACTAATGTTGTGTTGCAGATCTCTCTTGTAAATGAGACAACTTGTCTCAATGAGATCACCTGTCAAAATTAAAGCAGATAAAATGAAATAAATATGATCAGACTGCTAACAAATGATAAAGTATGCAACACAGTTTCTTACATTATAGTGTCAACAATTCAGTGTCTCTGTCCTGCCTAATAAATTCTGGAAATAATTGGAAATTATTACAATTTATCCAACATTGTTTAACGTTCAAAATAAATTTATTGAATATTATCCAAGTCAGAAGAAATGTCATATTAGGAGCAATGCAGTTTATTTTTTCTTTTTTTTCCTTTCTTTTGAAATTCCCACAGTTTAAAATGTTAGTTTTTAAGTTAGGTTATAAGGGGGGCTGTTTGTAGAAGCAGCAACTTAGGTTTGAATTTAAGTTTTTTACTTTTAAACTTAAGTTTAAAAAGTCTGCATTTTATCATTTTTTTTATTGAGAGAGGTTACCTTCGCTTATTGTTTTCTGTTTTGGTCATTCTAAACCTGCTCTACATATTTCTTTTAAAATGTCCACCTGCGTTTGCGTTGGAAAAGTAGTCACTATTTGCTTTGGCTAAATTTGCATCTTTCACAGGGAAGGCGTGACTTGGTTTAAAACTTGATCTTTGTACTTCCGCTCTGTCGTTTCATTCTTATTTGCATCTTTTTCTTTGGACTTTTTAAAACCAACCCGTCAACGCAAACAGCATCAGAGAAGTTTCATCAAAACGGACGGGAAAATGCTGATTTGTGTTAGAAATTCTGATCAGTAATACAGTTTTGATAAATTAACATGTTGTGATAAAAAACTACAAGTACAGTGTTTCTGTGTTGAAAACAAAATGTGTTTTTCATGCCTTTGTGAAAATTATTAGCAAAAAGTTGCTTTATAGTACTATTTTTCTTAAATTATTATTTATTTTTGTTAGGTTTTAACCCCATGTCATGACAAACATACAAATACCATTTGCTTCTTTTTTTACATTTAATATTTTAACATTCTGAGTAATTAAAGCATGCTGATATCTAACATAATATTCCCCAAATCAAATCACTGATAACTCATTTTAACTTAAATATTTATGAATTGCAGCAGTTAGTTCCCTAAATGTCATACATTAGAAGTAGCATCTATGTTTATCTGATGTTATGTAAAATTATTTTTGTCTTTATCATCACTATAAATAACTGTTAAGAACTTTTATTGCCAAAACAATTTTAGCTAGGGATATTTTTGCCACCAGGCAATATGTATCCTATTTTTTTTTGCCTAGAAAGAGTGTGTCCTTTTCGTATTTTATCTAACATGATGAGCATCTGTTCTTCGGTTTAATGCAGTGAATTGTGTTGTTCTGTTGCAATTATGACTTTATGTCACTAGAGGGCGTTACTGTGACGGCGTAGGGCAGAAGAGACTAGAAGAGGCGCAACATCATGTTTAAGAATGGCTTCTGATGTAACGCTGCGATAAATCTTTTCAGTTTAACCGTCGTCTCCTATTTCATTACAACCACCACAACAGCAACAATTTTTTGTTTCTCATGCTGATATTATATTTTGGCCTATTCAAATCCAAACTGAATGTCAGCATTGATGTGGTATACAAATTCTAGTTAAATTTGTTCATCCCTTATAAATATCTGATTATTGTTATTTAGTAATAAAATGATGAGTTGTTGCAGAAATTCTTATATTTTGTAAATGCCACCCTTCTTTAAATGGTGGGGGTTATTGAACCTACGGGTTAGTCCTTGGTGACCCATCGTAGTTCACTCTTTTTGTTTTGCAGCTCTGACAGGTCGACAGCAGGTCCAGGTAGTTTTGCTCCGGGAAGTGTTTTCTTCTCCTCCGGCGTCGGGACATGAGGGCGATCTGGTAGTTCTGCTGGCTGACCCTTCAGAGAAAATAACACTAATATCAATACAATATATCAAAAACACACAAAATTGTGAAAAGAACTAGAGTACCTTATCAGTTTATTTATTCTATGTCATATTTTATATTTTTTTGTTACGTCTGATTTCAGAAAAAGGAGGTTTTGTTTGGCATAGTAGAGCTTTCTTATCATGAATACATAAAAACTGGATTTTAGTTTAAATTTCTTATTTTATGACTTTACACAGGTTTATCTGTACTGCCATGTACAAGTACTACGGGCACCCCATTCATAAAGGTGCTGCCTCTCAGTAGGCTTCCAGAAATGGCAATTCACAAGCAAGTTATTAAACAAATTGCGTTAAAGACACAAAGATGTTCATGACTCATGGAATCAGTTAAAAAATAAATATATGCTGTTTTTTCTACTCTGTAAATCCAACAAATGAAATATAAAGCAGTCCCAGAGTAGAGGATGTAGTTTCATTGCATAATAGAGACTTTTTTAAAAGCAAGATTATTAAATACTTATGATTTATGATTTTTTTTATATTTGTTACACTATCAACTTTTTCTTGTTGTTACTGATACATGAAAATAAACTGAGACAGAAATTCCCAAGCACTGTATAAAACTATAGGATTATGCATGAGCTCATGCCCTTGCAAAACTAGGAAGGAAATGGGATTATTAAGAATTTTTTGGTTTCCCTTCCCAGTGGGTTTGTGTTGCAAACCATGGCATTGCCTGACAGTTTAGGTTGTGACTTAGCTTCATTTGTTTAGGGAAATTCAAGGTGTAAACAGATGTAGATCTCACTCCAAATCAAATCAGTCAGACAGCATTATGGAGGTGTTCAGGCCTCCTTTACATTTGTATAATCTGGAAAATATGACCACACTTTAACAAAAACTGAACAAACAGATGGTAAACAAATAAAACCCCAACACCAAGAGCTCACGCAGCTCTGTGTGGACACTCGGGTAGGATCAAGTTGTGAGAGCAATCAAGATAAGACGCTGCGTTTTAGCTCTGAGTTCACATGCAAAGCCCCGTGGACTGGATGTCCTCATCCAGCTTCTGATCACTTGTTAGAAATACTTGGAAAAGTCTCACCTCTTCTGTGTCTACTGTTTCCTCTCTCCTCTTCACAGGAAGTCCCGCCCCTGGACGCAGAGCTCCCATCGGGATGTTCAAATTAGCCTGACGGATAGAGGGAACGGTCAATGAGAGGGTCATTAAGTGTCCACTGAATAATGTCCAGTGTCCCTGTTGGTGTTCGGTTTCCTGCTTTTCCTCAAAACCTCTCGTTTTGATTATGACCACGACTTCCTGATCCTCGGCAGTCCCTAAAAAAGGGACCTGTGTGTTTATGAAAATTGGGACGCGTACACACGGAGCGAAGTGCTCTGCCTGCTAACTCAATGTTCCACCGCTGCCTGCTCTGAAGTCCCGTCACTTGGGTTTGATGTGTTTGTTTTGTACTGTACTGTAATGTATAAAACGCCTATAATGTATAGCTGTACAAAGTGAGAACATTTGGTAACGATATCAGTGGATGTTCTATTAAAGAGTTAAATATTTTAGAGGCATTAAAGTTTTAGGATTGGAGGGTAACTCTGGATGAAAAAAATCACCTCATCTGCAGCATGTATGCTGATGTTTGTATTACTGTAATGTTGCTTTGGCTGGAATTGTTTACTGTCTTTACGCTAAGAGCGCTGTCAGCAGCTATCTCTTGATGTTTCACCAACGCTACAGAAGATTAAAGAAATATTCCATTTCACCTGAAATGAAACATTAGCCCTGATGCCTGAAGAATCCCAGCCTCCTCCACTTTGCAAAAGTTTTTTTTTTTTTTTTTACAACAAGTTAAGGGGCTAGTCAAAACTGAAAGCACGCCTACAGCTTTGTCTAATTTATATAGCAGAAACAGTTTCAAATAATCTGCCAAGCACTCCCAAACACTTCTTATTAGCTTTACTTATTTATTAAATAACTATTTGTAAACTGACAGAAGTGTGTGTGTGTGTGGCCGAAAAAGCACTGCTAAATGTTTCTTCTGTTTTGTATATGTGAAAACACGTCCTCTTTACTGAAGAAAACCGTTAAAAATCAGGCAAAACATTTAGAACATGTTGTTAATCCTGAAAATTACTGGAATGTTAATCCACAGCACAATATAGCAGCTTAGAACAAGACTGGGAGTTTTTATAACTAAATAAAATGCATTGAACTCAATCAAAAACATTTCTAGTTGAAAGACGATGCTGATTCAGTAATTTCGTGCTGCCCAGTCCATCAGTCCCAAACCATGACACTTTCATAGCCGTGCTCACAAGTTTTTGACCTCAAAATATGTCTCGTTAACTGAATCCAATTTTTTTCCCTATCAGAGCTCCAAATTATCTATTTTATGACTTATTTGTTATTTAGAAAACTAATTTTGCTTGTTTTTGGGTTAGTAAAGACTTACTGGTGAAACTACCATTTAGATCAGGGGTGGGCAACCCTGGTCCTCGAGGGCCACCATCCTGCATTTTTTTCGGTAAACATCCAGGATGGTGGCCCTCAAGGACCAGAATTGCCCACCCCTGATTTAGATCCATGTAATCAAACTTGGGTTGTTGACAATTTTTATTCTCATGAAACATTCCTGTCATTTTTGCATTTATGCTGCTTGATTATCCACAGTGTTACAAGTTATTTTACCATCCCAATCAAATCATTTTCAGACTCATAAATATCCAAACTATTTTCCCAAAGTCCTTAGAGGGCTTTTTTTTTTTTACATATTGACATAATGACACCATAAATTACTCCACCAAGTTTGGCAGAAAATCTGAAACCTCGTTTTTAAAATATGTAGCGGCAATGCAACTTTCTCTGTGGTACTAAGAACGCATTTGTGCTAATAGAAATTAAAAATGATAAACAGATTTGATATTTACTCAACAGTTGACAAAGTCTACCTCCACATTTGATGGAGTTTAATAATAGTTTTGACTTAATTTCAGTTTGTACTGAGCTCTTATTTCATATCAATTGTTGATAGAAAAAGAGAGAATGGAAAAATGTCATCCTGCAGTTTAGCAAATCAGTACTAAACTAAGAGAAAAAAATTCTTTGCTTGGCCCATGTGGGGCTCCGTAATTTTTGGACCTCTAAAAAAAGAAAACATATCCATTTTGGGAGTCTTTCTTTCTCATGATTAATGACCACCAACCATTGTTACTGCATGCAAATATTTCCCCCCATGAGATTAATAGAACTCATTTAATCTAACTTCATATGCCTCAATCTCATCCACAGATGAATGCATCCCCAATAAACCAAATTGGTGCTGTGCTTTAAGATCAGATGTATAAGAGTAAAAACAAGGGAGGGGTCAGCGCAAATATTTATATCATAAGCGCACTGATTAGTATGCTGTCAATTTTAGCGTTGGTTTAAAATAAATTAAACACTCTAATAGATCATTTTAACAGCTGACTACATTTCTCAACACAGTGATGAGGGGATGTTTGTCTTGGAAATACCTGACAGTGTGACCTTTAGTCTTCTTTGAAAAAACGTTTTAAAAATAGAATTGATTTGTTAAAGATCATTTTAATATGCAAAGCTACGGACATGAAATTTTAAAGTAAGCTATTTTAGGAAATTTTATTGATTCTCTTTTTATTCAGATATTTCTAAGGTGGGGTCGTGCAGCTGTTCTTGTTTGTGATAAACTGATGTAGGCTCTGTCGGAGGTTGAATGAAGGAACTTGTGTTTACCGGCGTTTTAACAAAAAAACCTGTGCCGATGCCTGTCCCATGGTTAGACATAAAAACGAGCACAATGAGAAGCAAGACAATGAATGGAGCCCTCTCTGACCTGCGCGCACACACAGAGCCACTACAACAGACAGTTCTGCATATGTTTGCCTCGCTATGAACTTTGCACTGAAAAAGCCTTGATACTGTATATGCACAGTCTGAACCCTGTATCTGCCTTCAACAATAAATACTTTCATGTGGAAACTCCTGTGTAAAGCCCTCATTCCTTGTGTTAATTGTTTCCTTTGCCCTTATAAAGGCACACATGATGCAGGAAGGCGCACATTCATGTCGTTTACCTGCAAGGCCTTAACGTTGGACGAAGGTTTGGACATGATTCCCCCCCTCGGTGAATCCGCTGACCTGCAGAAGGCAAAACGGACACGTTCAGGGATGTATTCTTGTGTGTGTGCGTGAGCTGGCGCGTGCATACTGGGGGCACTGGGACTGCGGTTTTTTGAGGGCCAGGATACCATTTCAGTTGCTTAGCGACTCTTACAAAAACAGGCAGGTAGAGGAACTGTTCTTTGAATCATTTATGAGCGGGACACAGAGATGCTGTCAAAATAAAAGTGCCTTTGTTTTGTTGTTGGAGGAGAAGAGAGCTGATGTTTAGCTGTGCTGCAAGAAACGATAGGCAGAACAGGCAATGCAGGCTGTAAATGTTTAATAAATATTGTGCCTTAAAGTTGTATTGTAGGACACGTGAGTGTTTTACGTTTCTTTATCTTACATTAGGATTATACATGTACAAAAAGCTAATGAAGGTCCACAATAAAAATCACTTATTTAAACATATTTGTTTACATGATAAAAGTTGCATTATTCTGACCATCTATTCAAATTGACCTTAGAGGTAGCTCCAGTTTCACTTTCAAGAAATCAGTACAGTGTTTATGTGCTATGCAAATATTGTTGCACCATCATGTCTTCACAGAAACAAATAAAGGTGCTTCTATTTCCATCGATTCTGCAAACTATACAAGATACGTGGCTCCTGCAATACAATACAATACGATGGGATACAATAAGGTGCAATACAGCTTCTTCTCCTGAGAAAAAATTTTTGGGAATCAGTGAATCTTTATAACACACTGAATTGTATATTTCACTTGCAAGATACTTCTGAGGGTCAGATCAATTCCCTAAGTTTACTTCTGAATGCTTTAAAAATGTAGATGATGTGTAGAAGCAAACAATGTCTACCTTCTGGAGCTTTGATATCAGCTCAGCATATTAAAAGAGTATCTCTTCTGTTAGGGTCGTGTGTGACAAAATACTCCACTAAAACCCTGTTTGCGTCAGATGGAACGGAAAATCCTCATGAAAAAGACGTAAAATAAGCACCAGTTCTTAGTACGGTACATTACGTGGTGAAGGCCCTCAGAGGTAAAATTACATTTGGTACCACGAAAGCAACACTATTCTCTTCCAGAAGCTTTTTCTGCCTCATTGTCACATCTCAAGCAGGGGAGCTGACATGAAATCTATTAAAAATAACTTCTTTTTTTTTTTTAAAGCAACAAAGGAGGTTGTTAGGTTAGCTTTTACACAATGTAAGCAATTGTTCCAGTGACTTCAGAGCTTAGGTTTTGCATGAACCTTATAAAAATCTTCTTTTAAACAAATTGCTTGTTGTTACTGACTCTTGAATGATTTGTTTGTGTGAACTGGCCTGTGTTGTGTATAATTAATTGCAAACTTTTACAAAAATCTAGTGGAAGAACTGCTTTGTTTGGACATTGGTAGACTTAAATTAACCTAAAACTATTTAAATATGTGTTATTAATTAAACAAACTTTAATCGTGTTTTTTAATTAATGTATCTGTGATTTGAAGAAGATTTCAACATCAGTGTATACAATATTTTTGCTGCTAAGGCTATGCTAGATTTCCACCATGCTGCAGCATTCTCTCAAAGAACTCTGCATTCTTAAAAGAAACTTATTATATTTCTTATTTTTTCCTTGAGCTGCTACTTTTTATACCTTCTTTATCCCTTTAATGCCTTCATAGATCAACATTGACCCAAGAGCTTTCTAAAAGTAGACGCTTCAATGGCCCATTTATCTAATCTGCTTGAAGCTCAGAGGACCAAAGAGGCTCCAACGGTTTCCAAGGAGCTGTTTGTGCAATAACATACAGTAAAAAGCATGGCTGCGCCTGACACGAGCGCAAAAGCCTGGTCGTCCTCAGAATATACAACGTGACAGTATTTATGTTTGAGTAACAGCTGCCGTCTGGTGACCTTTCACTTTCACCATGTGTGCTCAGCTAGAATGTATTTGTTTTTTCCTCAAACTGGATTTTTATATGTACTCTATGAGTGCATGCAATGGAATGTGTGATCAGGAACGTTGATATGAGATGTGACTTAAAGTCGCATCTGCGCAGTTCTATTTTTGTCACTTTTTTTATGAAACGCCCTAAAACCTGTCGGTAACTCGGTGTATCCGAACGGGTTTTAAAGCCCACAAGTTGTGCAAGTTTATGCTGATTACATGTTTTGTTTGACAAAATCTGTCTCTGGAATGCGTAAAGCATCAGTTCAATAATAAACAAGTTTTCAAGAGCTAAAATACAATGTTTAGGCAGTGTGATATCTTATACATCACTATCTGACCCACATTTGACTAAAAACAATCCTGTAAGTAGTGTGATGTTTTAAAGTTCACAGTTTCCTGGAAAATTATTGAAAATACTGATGACTCACCCTGAACTCTTTAGGGCGTGGATGAACATGGCAGCCACAGTAATAATATACTTTTGTTTTTAAAATTTCAGCAGACAAATGCACAATGGAAGGTGGGAGACATCAGGGATACCAATCACAGCAGGCTGAGCTTTCTGGCAAGATGGTTTTTGGTTCTTTAGACAATATGTTTAATAGTAAAAATTGCTTTGGTCATAACTTTGACTTGTAATTTATAAACACATGTTAAACAGGCTTTCTTTATCAAAGATAAAATGATACTTCGAACCAATTTTATGTCTGTGTCAATATGTCAAACATTTACCAAAAAGGCTAAAATTATAGACGGAAGAAATTTGCTACAATCCTAATCTAATATTGTTTTGCAATGTGTAAAAAAGTGATGGTTTCAAAAGTCCAATACATGTATTATGTGGCTCTGTTACTAGGGTTTGCTAACAAGCTAATCACCACCAGATGTTAGTTCCACAATTAGCACACCAACTCAACAGTGTCCATCAATATTTCTGCTCAGTGCTTTAAAAAATACATTTACATTTTTATAAAAAAAAAAAAATGTTTGGAATATTTTTTGTTGAATTTGTAGAAACTAGGAATAAATTAGTTGTAAAATCGAGCCTAACTGACATTACCTTATTTCTCTTTAGCGTCACTTTAAATCTTTTACAGTCTTTTATAGTACAGTTATAGTCTAAAACTGTACAGATAATGCCTAATTAGTTTTTTTCCACTTTTATTTTCTTATAGGCCTTTACTTTTTGCCTTTCTGCTCTTCATCTTTTTTACTTTCTCTTTGCCTCTTTTCTTTGGCCTTTCTCTTTCACTGACGCTGCCTCGTAAGTGGCAGAAAGATTCCTTTCATATCTGGGATTTGTTCTCACTATAAATAGAAGAGTGATGCACAGAGGGGACCTGCTTTCTATCCACACTCATCCACTTACATGGACACTCACAGAGACGAACCAAAACATAGTTAAACACTGCAGCGAACATTTGACAGGCTCCCCTTTTAATAGCTTTTAAAGGTCTTTAACACTAGATTTGTGGTAGAACCTGCCAGGTTATATAATTCTTATAAATATACATAATCCAATTAAGGATAATATCATTCAAACCTTAAAACTTGAGTCCTGAAAACACTTCATAAAACCAGTTACTAAAACTGACAGTGGCCTATTTCTGCTTCCCAAGCACACCAATGCAGAAGTAGGAACTTCTTTCAAAAATGCAGTTTGATACACAACGAAAAGCTTGTAGAAAGGCAGTCAGACTGAGTTAAAGGTGTGTGAATGAGTGTGTGTGTGTGAGAGTGTGCTGTCTTACCTCCTACTGCGTGTGCCTGCTCTGCCCTGCCTTGTTCTTTCTCTGAGGTCCTCTTTAGCTACCTGACCTGTTTCCGCTCGCCCTGATTGGCTTAGAAAGACACAAAACTCCTCCCTGAGTGGAACCCGATCCAGCATCAGAGAAGTTAAATGAGTGTTCAGCCTGGCCTGTAAAGCATGTGCTTCTGTGTAGTTGCTGATTTCCTACCTACCTCTTTGGGTTTAACCAGATGTTGGCCCAAATGAAGCTGTCTTCTTTTATCAGCTCAGACCACAGGGAACCTGCGGGACCAGTGTTTGCTGACAGACGATGTGCTGTGTTAAGGTAGTAAAATGAGCAGCCTCAAACTGTAGGCGTGTTATGTATTCCATACTATGCAAATACCACCAACAGTATGTTCTCATTTGTTGGCAAAGAGAGTTAGACATTACAGATAAACACTTTTACCACTGAGTTTGGTAGATTTACTTAAAGGCATCATGCTGCAGCTCATTTAAAGGTTTAATCACTTTTGGGAACATAAGAAAATAGGTTTACATGCTTTTTTTATGTAATGCTATATCTCACAGCAGTTTTTGGGCCAAACTCATACAGTGCATAACCTCAAATGACCACAAAAATTGAGGGGAATAGGTGGGTTATAGCCATTCATCTTACCATCTTTTTCATCTGTCTATTGCATTATCACATCAAATATGTCCTCTATGTATTAGTAGTATGAAAAAATATACTGACAGGTAAAGTTTGCTTTATTTCCTGTCTTAGCAATCTAAGCACTAGAATGCTTAGTCACTATAGTACTGTGAAAATGTCTTGAGTTTCACTTATGTTTTACTTCTACAGAGTGAAACTTTCTTGTGCTCTTTAATGTTTTTAAGGCATATTTCTTAAGGCTTTCTGAAAGGTTTTTCAAAGTCCTTCTTTGGATCTGTTTGTTCTTTCATTTCGGTTCAGTACCTGACCATTTTCAGAGAAATTGTTTTGATAAAGTCTCCTAATGACCTATGAACCTATCAGACACAAAAAAGGCATCTAAACTCAAGAGATGAACCAGCGTTGTGTCAGTACGTAACAGACAACTGAGAGAAGAACCACTTTGAAATCTCTTTTTAGACACTGTTCCTAGCAGTTTGTCACACAAATTGAATTTGCTCCTATTTCTTTTGATGAATCTGGAATTAGATTCACCTTATAGCATTGCATTCTTGCCCTTGTATTTTTTTTCTTCCTCGTGTCCATTCTGTCTTCCCTTCTCTTGATCTGATCATGTTGTACAACGTTTTAGCAAACTAAATAATGACAGCAGCAAAGCTTATAGTAAAGGATGTCCTTCTGTCACAATGCAACATAATGTAATGCACACATAATCTCTGCAAACTTGCTACTTAATGATGCTAATGATTTACTTGCATATGGCTTAAGAACATTTTGTAGTGTCAGGTAAGCTGTTGAAAGGCTGTAGCTTCTTAATGCCAGATGTTATTTGGCTTAATAATAGAGAATTTAACATTAATTGTAATTGGTGTCATTTCACATGTGTCATTTTGGAGACTAAATGTATGTGCAATTACTACAATATTACTACAATATTACACCAGTTCCAAGCTAAGTGACGTGCTCTTATGAGTAATTTCATTCCCAAAGAAGACATTTTACCTAAATAATACTGACAGAGGCTCTTTACTCAGATGTAAAGTGGAGCAATAACCCATTGGCTTGTAGTCACAGGTAGTTTTATGCTCCATTGGTCACATTTATTGCTTGATGACTCATAATGGGGGCTGCTTTCCTTGTGATGACAGACCTATTCCATCCAGGTTTATGGAGATCGTTTTACTCTCCTGACCTTTTAATATGTTTAAATCCAATATTTAAACACATTTTCGTACTTATAGCTATAATTCAGCCACACCAGAGAATTAATTAGGCTACTGAGTTAGAGCTCTACTTTTGTGGCTATATATTGCTTTTGTTCTTTCTTTTTTTAATTTCTTTCTGAACTAAAACTTTCTAACTAAGAAACAAATTAATACGAATTTACCTATGAAGGTGAAAATGTATTTTTGTGTATGCAGCCAACACAGAAACAAACACTTAAATCTGAAGTTATAAAAAGCCTGTGCTTTTTTTAAATTTGATTTTTTTTCCAACATTTTAATGACTGTCATATTTTTTGTTTACATTCAAATCAATATAAAAAGTAGTAGTAGTAGTGGTTCGCCACTTGGTGGCGGTAGTGCGCTGATTGGTTGCTAAATACAAAGGAGAAGAAGAAGAAGCGGTGGTTGTTGTCGCTACGTCTATGAAAGCAAGCCCAGCAGTGTGTCTCTGTACGTCTCTTTTTTAAAAAATGTGGACATTTCTGCGCACTTTTAAAGGCCTTTGACCGCGGCTAAGCTGCGTGGCTGACAGAGAGGCGGAGAGAGCGATGGAGGCGCTGCTGTTCGGTTCGACGGTTCCGCGGAGCGTCCTCTGACAGCCGCACCATCATGATCCCCGTGTCCCTGCTGGTGTGTGTGATGGCCGGCTGGTGTGCTGTCTACTTGGCCGACACGCTACTCAGGGTAAACATTCAACTTCCTGTTACTTGATCTAACTATCCTTCAGCTAACTTAAGAAAGCGGGGGTGGAGGCCTTGCTAACGAGCCACAGCAGCTTCAGCTAGCTGTCTGTGAGCTCCAGTAACACTGACTGACCCTGGGTCATTTTAATCATCCTCATGATGTACCAGGTTCTTCCAGGTGTGGTATTTCAGAAACAAAATGGTAAAACGTGAGGCACTTTGGTGTCTATAACAAATGTAGGAAGAGCTAAGCCAATAGTCTACTAATATTTAGGTGCACTGTGGCAAATATTAGCTGTATAGTTTTATACAATAAAGCCACAGAGACTTTGCTTTGCAGCAGGTTTGACTCTTTTTATTTCTCATTACATACTAGTCAATGTGTGTTGTTAAAAATGTCCTTGAAGACAAGCAAACAAAAAGATAATAAAAAAAAGAATAAAACCATACACTAACTTGCTGTCAACTTTAGTTACTAGGACACATCTGTAGTTTAGGTAGTGTACAAAGTAAAGCTGTAAAATAATTGTATTTAATCAAAACAAGACATAGCTGTAATGTATCTCTGATAAACCCCTTTAAAATGCATCCATTAATATACAGTCATTTTGTTTTACAGTAATGTAAACACTGCAGTTTGTTACAATTTTGTCCCACATTATGGATATACCCAATTGTTTTTTTTTTAGTTTTCCTTTTTCTCAATCTTGTGTTTATGTGCATTTATTATGGCCTGCCACAAAAAGACATGTAATAATGGTTGCTTGTGTGTGTTTGCAAAATATCTATAGAACCACTGAATGGATTTCGATGAAACTCTTGGAAAGTACTCATTGGATGTACTTTGAACTTCTGGAGTCAAACCAGTTCAAGACTGCCACCACAGCTTATTGACATTAGCAAACACAAAAATGGCTAAAAATCAGTCAGTCTTACAGATACCTGAGGATTATTCACAACACATTGTCACCACTAACAGATTGTGAGATGTCACAAAATATATATATATATATATATATATATATATATATTAGTCCAAACACGATTTCTTTTAAATTCCCTAATCTTTGTAAGATAATTAGCCCCATCCCTTCACATTTGGTATCATTGAAAAGCCCTAAATGTAGATGCCTAAAGGCGTGAATTCAGTAGTATGTAGTGGGTGGGAGATATTCAGGGTTCACAAATGTTCTCCACAGGGGACAAATTTGAACTACTGGTAGTCAGGAGGACATTAGGGAATGCTAGTCTGTAAATTATTATTATTTTATTTAAATCACTAGCATAAATAAATAGGATGCAAATCCTGTCTTGAATAAGTGAATTGATCTGCAGCCATTCTAGTTATAATGAGCCGTTTCTGCGTTTCATTTGTCTCTGAACTCTGATCTGGGAATGATGCTGCACCCAACTTGACTGCCTTCCAGCTGCAAATTGGAAAATGAGTATCATTTGCCCAGTAACCAGGGAAACTGTTAATGGCAATACAAGCCAGTAAGAATGTTTGGGTTTTTGTTTTGTTTTTTTTTTAGCATTCTGGGCATTCAAACACTGTACCAACATGTTTCCTAACAGAGGTTCATGTCTGACTGACTTAATGGAATACAAACCTACAGAAAATTAAAAAAAAAAAAAATTTCCCCCTCTAGTTGTCACCAGTTTTCTTGTGCTGGGCAGTGCTTGGGGCAATGTTTGGAAAAAAAACTGTATCCAATATAAAAATAGGAGAGGAGGAAAAAAAAACCAAAGCTGCTTTCTTATTGTGGGTGTTCTTCTGTTCTGCAGTCGTCCGTCACACACAGGATCAGCTATGAGTCGTGGCTCGCCAGTCGGGGGCTGATGGTGTCTCCTTTCCATGTGAGATGGCAGACGACCATATTCAACCGGCTATTTGCCTACTGCGCCCGCATCAACCCCCAAGCCCTCTACATGTGGTGAGAATCCCTCGCTTATGAACCCATCTTTAATCCAACGGTGTCGTTTCTGGAAATTTCTCATCCGCACTTTCAGGCCTCTGCTTTTTTTTTTTTTTTTTTCGTTAATGACCCTCTGAGGAAATAATGTAAATAATTCCTGTCTTAAAATGGCGAAGACTTGACCGTAAGCTGTAATTTCATGCAAATGTTCATCTCTATGGGTGCAAGAATTCCACCTAACCGACTTAAGAATAATTTGTAAAATTTCCATGTCTCCGAGGTTCAACGGCGGCCTTGTGTTTGGTATCGCAGCCATGGTGGGATCAGTGATTCTGCTGATAAAAACCCTGCAGCAGACGTATGCTCAGATGACCACTGACAACCCTCGTATAGGAGGCGAACAGGCGCTGCAGGTGGTGGTACGTGGATTTAAGGGTTTTCACCTTTCTGGTTAAAGGCAAGTTAAGTAACAGGCAGAACAGGCTTCGTTTCATCAACTGGCTGCAAATATTACTTCTGCTAAACGTGTTTGGATTTGTTTCCCTTTCATTTAAAAGTGTCAGATATTGATTACAATTTAGCAGATAAGGAACTATAAATTATGAAAAAAGGTCTTTTCTATTTCCTTTTTTATTAATTTTTATGAGATGAATATAAGCACTCAATCTAGTGAACCTCTGCAGGTGATTCATGGGAACCTATTAGCAGGTTATTTATATTCCAGAATTAATTTTGGAGGGGCAGAAAACGCTTCGCATAGACCAGCAGGAGACTAAGCCGTCACAGAGAAACACGCTCAGTAAAAATATGAAATTAATATTTTGAAGAAGGTGATTAAAAGAAAGCTTTAAACGCACAAATAAATGGATGTTCTTTTTTTTAGATATGCAGAGAAAATACAACACCATACATTACTCAATTAGTAAAATGTTGTGTAAGAATGTTTTTTTTTTTTCTTCAGATCTCTGTTTCTTTTTTTGGCTTCTCGTGTATTTTCAGGTCCCAGGTGTCAATCTGCCCACCAGTCAGCTAGCCTACTTCTTCATCGCTCTGCTGCTCAGCGGAGTAATACACGAGCTGGGCCACGCTGTGGCAGCATTGAGGTAACACTCAGAGGCCTCTGTGCTCCTCTAGGAAGTGAACGGGTGGGAAATCAATTAATCCTTTTGAGATTTTTCAACCAAAAATGTTGCTTTTAAAGCCTTTTGTTGAATTTAGGCCCTCTGCTTCATCACGTATTTAGATGTAGTAAATCTGTCCAAAGAACTTCAGTCTTAATGCCTTCTTAAAGCTTCAGTTGTGTCTGTAAATATAGAAAACTGCCTGTGTGGATGGTGAACAGCCTTAACACATTCAGTCTTTGGCAATGATATGCTCACAGAGTAGTGAAACTGATGCTTTACCGTTTTGTAGGCTTTATAAACAAAGATTATAACATTACATAAGGTTGGCTTTAGCCTACATGTTGCACAAATTAAATTCAGACTGCTTCTGGATAAAAAGCTTGTGTACTCAGACACACTAAACAAAGCTCCACAGAAGTTGTTTTTTTTTCCATGAGTAGCTCTCATACTCCGCTTTCAAACCATATCTTGTATTTTTTTCTACAATTTGGTGTTATTCTTTATTTTTAAGACTTATTTCTGTATGTTTGTTACAGTTTGGCATGTCTAAAAGTGTAAACTGTTTCTCTCCTTCCACAGGGAGCAGGTGAGAGTGAACGGATTTGGGATCTTTGTGTTCGTGTTGTACCCGGGCGCATTTGTGGACCTCTTCACCACTCACCTGAACCTCATATCACCGACTCAGCAGCTCCGCATCTTCTGTGCAGGTGAAACTTTTTAATCCTCTCGTCGCGCTTTACTGCAGCTTGAATAATTGCCAGCTTATGCAATTTATTTATTTTTTTGGTCATGAAGGTCACTTAGGACAATTTATTGCTGAACAGCAGACAGCTGCATCTTATCAAATCAATCCACATGCAATTAGGAAAATTGCAGCTTAATAAATTGATTGGTAGTGCAGACTGTTATCCATGCATGAATGTGACAGATTTCTCCCAGTTGTCGGTGCCACCAAAAGGCCAGATGCAGTTTCTGCTTAGAAATCACACAACACAAAGACCTCATAGGTACTCTGTCATAAACTCAAACTTTGATGATTAAGATTGTTTAAACCTAATAGAAATCTAAACAGCATTAAAGTGAAACTTAAAATTTCTTGAAGTAGAGTTCTGTGGAAAGCTTATGTACAATTATTATCTTACCTGTTGCAGGTAGCGCTCTCATTGACCTCAGGTTGGACAGTGGAGTGAAGCAACTTGACCACGCCCCCTTCTGATACCATACCACACCAACTTTATTTATAAAGCACTTTAAACACCCACCGGCCCAAAGTGCTGTACACAATCATATGATACAATACAATCATAAAGTAGAGGAGGTCAGATATAAAAGCAGTAATAAAATACTTAAAATATAAACACAGTAAAACAAAGCCAAACATATCAGATTGTGCAGAAAGCCAAAGAAAAGAGAAGGGATTTAAAAACAGCAAGTGAAGAGGCCTGTCTTGTGCCCAAAGGAAGGTCATCCCATAGCTTGGGAGCTGCTACAGACAAAGCATGGTCCCCTCTGTGCTTACGCTTTGTCTTTGTCTCAGAAACAACTGGTCAGCTGACCTGAGGGAACGGGAGGGTGTGTAAGGGTGGAACAGCTCAGAGTCAGAAATATTGGCAGTCATGCCTAAGAAAACATAAAAGTATAGATCTGTGTTTTTGTTTGCTTCTCTAAACAGAGACTTTGACCTCTTTAAATGCAAAGAAGCTAAAGCCACAAATCTGTCTAGGAGCTTTTTGTTCTGTCATCGTGTATAACAGTCATAAAAATTTAAAATGGAATAAAAATGGAAGTGATCTCCTACTTATCTGTGTAATAAAGTAAGATTTAATTTGTTTTGGAGTAATTTAAACCCCACCACTGTTATTTGTTCCACTAAGCTAAAGGATCTAATGTTTCCTGCAGCAACTGGTAAACCCACCATGCCAGTTAGCATACTGTATAATAAAAGTTTTATTGGTTTATTGTAACTTTAACACAGGAGACATAACCAATATAGCAAAATAAAGCAGCTTCATAAAATAATGTGATGATTAGGAGAGGTGTGTCTGCATGAGACGCATCAGGCCACCGGGTGTCAATGTTTGTCCAATGTGATGAACTAAACAAATTTTTTTTTTATATAATGCTGATGATTGTAGATTAGAAGGTACATTATGTAGTTATTTACCTGACAGGCCATAATATTAAATTATTTTAAAGTTTCAAAGCAGTACTGCAGTGTTATATACAATGTTTTATTTATTTATTTTTGTAGCAAATCTCTCATGAGTTGTATTTTCGCCTGTTAAAGTGGAGGGCCAGTTTTCACCTTTAAGGTGGCAGCAGCATTGTGCAAAAGCCAAGTACTCTGATGTGTTGCTCCAGTTTGCTCCAATCGGCTCGATGAGCTAACGGCTGGTCTGAGGCGGGCCCAGTTCAACGTGGATTGCTTCCATCCTAAAACAAACACAAAAAAATCTCACAAATTTAATTGCGGTTTAAGCAAACTCTATTTTCTAATCCTTTACATTGTCAATCATTTTATGTTACACAGTTTGTTAGTTAATTAGAATGTAAGAGGTTGTAAAAAAAGCATGAACTGCTATGAAATGTTTGAGATTTGGGTTGTTTTAAAGACAACAGCAATCCAGTTTGGTCTTGGCCCCACTCATATTAATTAAACTTTATTTGTTCAAAGATAATAATTGTTTAACCTTTTCACAGAACCCTACTTCAAGAGACCTGAACTATCCTACTTAAAAGCACAACGTACCAAAAAGAGACAATAATGTTGTATTTTGCTGTTTATTTTTTGAGAAATGTTCCAGCGTTCATTGTACCAGCTAGCCAGAACGTTGCGACTAATTGCCAAGTATTAATTTGCTGCCAAAAGCGGCTCTGACCAATCAAAACATTTGAGGGTGCGTGCGATTTCTTTCTTTCCATCCCTGAAAAGTCTGCAGGATTTTCTGAAAGCCTGACCAGCTGGGCTCGTTTTTAAGATGCCAAAATGCTAAACGGCTTGCGTTCCCCAGCGCTGTTTGCATTCTTCAGCAGACCCTCTCTGATAACGTGGGTATCTGGGACTATCTAGTACAAATAATTCCTCCCTGCTTCTTTGACAAGAGAATAACACAAGACTGAGACGTCGAGTGACGTGATTCACCAAAGCAAGGAGGATGCTGCTCCCTTCAGGGGAGTGCTGATATAATGGCACGCTGTTTATTTTTTGTTCTGACAAAAAAAATGTAGATGATTTACTCCTGTAGTGGGGGAAAAAAACCTTCAGCGGTGTGTTTACCTCATGAATCAAATCTGATTTTACATGCCTGACATTAAAGCTAATTTTTCTACCTTATTTCTTATAAAATTCTAAGCCGTGACTTTGCTTTCGGGACAGTCAAGTAATTCAGTCTTTCCAAGACTTTCCACAGAACTTCTTGTTTCTCTGGCTTTTAATTTTCCCCTGACCAGAGAGAGGCGGGATCTTAAAGTTGTCTCGACCTCATCTGATGATGAGACCTTTTCTCCTGCGGTTGTGTACGGCTGACTGGGTCTTCTTGCATAATTAAGATGGTATAGACGGCTATTTTTAGTCAGCAGCGGTTACTCTCTGACCACAACATCCTTTGGGCAGATTATGAGAACATGGAAGAGGCGGTCACAGCAGTTTACACGGGACATTTAGATGACATCCTGCTGCTACTGTAGTGTCTTAAGCCTATTTGTCAAAAAATTCTCTTGGAAATATGAAAAACTAATGAAGTTAATATAAAAAAGTGATGAAATTACTGTAAAGGGTGCTTATTTTCGATCTTAGGATGACCTTCCTATGTGCTGTAAAGGTATAACTACTGGATCCTTACAATTTTGTGGTTATAGGTTGTTATTGTTCCTCCTGTTCATACTGGAAAAGTTATTTTTAATCCAGCACAGCATACACCTTCAGCAATAAAACAAAAGGTTTTTCTTTTAATGACGACTAACTGATGAAAATATCCAGTCTGAAAACAGAAAAGAGTCAAAATTCTAATGCATTTTGACATTGTAATTATAAAGAAATCCATTTTTTGTGTTTCTCCAGGTGTGTGGCACAACTTTGTTCTGTGCGTGGCGGCACTGGCCATCCTCTTCCTGTTGCCTGTCTTTCTGTTTCCTGTGTACACCACCGGAGTGGGAGCGCTGGTCACTGAGGTTGTTCAGGTCAGTGCTGCCAGTTTTCTGTGTGGCATAACCGTCCTGCGCAACTTATAAAAAGTTGACATTTTTGTCTTTAACTCTCTTTGCATGAAGCAGATCAGTATGTCTGATCAGTCTGCTCATTGATGATGTTAGCGTTAAGGTTTAAACTGAAACACTTAGCCTGATTTTGTAATTAAAAATGAAACATCTTAGTTTAGTTTAGTTTTTTTTTTTTGTTCTGTTAGCCAAACATGCAAAGCTGTTTCTTAAAGGGGTAGCAGAGGGTTATATGGAGTATAGATTAGCAGTCAGTAGCGTACCTGCTGTAGACAATAATCAATTAGCTCAGTTTTCCGAATCAGGAAAGGATTTGGATGTTAGTCATTCTAATATATCCACCTAATATAAAAAAGACACGATGTAAAATGTTTAAATAAATCATGAAGATGAGCTGCCAGAAGCTTTTTGACTGAGTTGTTTTTGAGGGCAGAAATTTAACCTCAAGTGGGTCCTGGTCTGAGAAGCTGTTCGCTCGTCTACAAGAGTTTCTCCTTAAGTCTTTAAAACAACATTACTCCCACTGCTGGTCACTGCAGGTAAGATACTGACTGCTAATAAGTACTCTCCACAACCCTATCTTAAAAATACTGACTGTTTTTTTTAAAGCGACCACAACACCTACACTTTTAATGCAGATATTAATATATATTTTTTAAATTGGTGTTTTATTCTAATGTGATAAATCTTTTCTTTACTACGTGGTGTTCCGGTTTCTGAAATCAAGATTTATATATGTATGTATTTGTGTTGTTGTTTTTTGCATAAACCAATTGTGATACTCCCAAACATGTAGTCACCCTGTATAAATATAAATATATTCTGGAGATCAATTAGCTAAATTACTGATATATTGAATGTTGCTGAGGAGCTTATTTACAACAGTTTGCAAAAATATTCCTTTCTCAATTCATGCTCCTTACCAGCTGAGGCTTACAGGACTAATTCTGACTAATAATATACGAGGAGTTATTTTTTTCCTTTATCCCCATTTGAACCAAGTGCTTTGTTTGTCCATGTGTTCTTGGTCCAGGGTTCTGCAGCTGATGGACCCAGGGGTCTGTCAGTCGGGGACATTGTGAAAGGGCTGGAGGACTGTCCCGTGAGGGGAGTTGAGGACTGGACCAACTGCCTGTCTCACCTCTCCCACACCCCGCAGACAGGATACTGTGTCCCGGCTGCCAGCCTGCAGCCCAGCTGGGCTCACGGACGACGTGAGTGAATCTTTCTCCAAACCAAACCCAACCAAAACTGGGACTCTATGAATGTGTCATCGATATAAAAGTCAGCTGATCTGTCACATCTTTTAATGTATACGTTTGACCTAATTGTTAATATTTAATTTCACCACTTAAAAATGAAATTGGGTCAAACCCAAAGAGCTTGAACAGCAGCTCTGATTGGTCAGCAGTAAGATAAGAGCTCAACAATCAGCCAATCAGAGCTCCTGCAGTGGTTTTTATTATTTATTATGTCATGTGTTTTATTTCACATAGTAACAGAAACACTTATAATTAAAATCATGTAATTTCACTAACAGATCATTGATTTTTTTTCAATCACTCAGCAGTTTCAGTCATTTTTTTTCCAAATATAAAAATAAGATGAGCTGCTGTTTTCTTGTCCCTGAAGGCATCGCTGAAACTCTTTGTTCAAACTCACCAAATTTATCAAAAAATGAAAACAAATTCTGGCTGCAGCCAGAATTTGTTTGTTTTCCTTTAAACAAAAATCACATGGAAAGTGATTTTGCTTTACCTCTATCATATGTTTCTTATTTTACGCAACAAGTTAATTTAATTGTACTGATTTTGGCTTTCTTGGTTATCCCTACAAGCCGGACTTTCTCAGCAGGACATTTTCCTCGGTGCAGCTTGTATTTTTGCAGTTTATTTATTAGACAGAGTGAAGCTGGTGATGAATCAGGAGTCAGCAGTGTGTGATACACTATTATTGTCTGTTTTTTTTTTTGTGCCAACTGAGAGACATGCGGCCTATTTCCAGAGATTCAGTCTGTGTCTTTTTTTTTCCACATAACTATGTTTATTCCTCTTTTGCTGCTAGCTTTCAAGCGTCTGGATGGAACGATGGACTGCTGCCGCAACAACAGCCTGACAGACCTCTGCTTCTCCTACATCAAATCACAGGGCAGGAACAACAGAGAACGAGAGGTGACACACACACACACACATAGGCTTTTTATGGCATATTCATCCTCTGAGCAACATCATTTCTATTACTTCCTCTATTCTGTCCCTTTATATTCCTGTTTCGTTTGGAAAACAAAAATCCTCTGTTACTGCAGCGCTGTGCCAAAGTGTGATACCATACAGATTTAGCCTGTCTAGGTGTTCTTCCTATTTTTTTTTTTGTTACATAATCGTAGACTGACTGACAGCTTCAGTACTCGCTGTTCTTGTCTTTATTACTTTATGCATAATAAAAAACCTAAATAGGAATCAATGTCTTTATATCTTTGCATCTAAATCAGATCACAGTTCCTATTTATTGTTGAAATGTGCTCAATGTTGTCCTGTGTGATCCCTGACACAACATTTAAATCCAAATTATATATTTTTTAACATGTCCACTCTCTGTTACTGCCATTAACTGGCTGACTTTCTGCTCATAATGACGCATATAATAAAAGCTGCAGCCAAGGCCTTTGCCAACGCGCCTCTGCTTCATCATCTTTGTCGTCTGCCAGCGTCCACAGCAAATATTCCTGGAAGTGACAGCGGGGACGTTTACAGCCTCACACGCCAGAGCCAGGAACGGCACAAAAAAACCCCTCACGCCACTAGTTGGGACTCGGGTTTTATAAAATGTCTGCAGTTGTCCGAATCTTGTTGCGCCGCTTCTCGAGAAGAGGTTGTTAACAACAGTGGGATCTAAATGACTCACCTAGAATTAAACGAATTTTAAAAACTGTTTGTCATGCTGTGTAAGCTCTCGAGAAATTTTATTTAGTTGTCCAAAAAAAGCATTTAAGGTCTAAGGAAGCTACGACTTCTGCTGAGGTTTATCACAAAAATAAATGGTTTGAATTATTCTGCCCATAAGCCAATAGGTGAAATAGATTAGATGTAAAAGTTTATAAAGGAATGAGAAACGTTGTTTAAAGATGAAAAGAACAATAAAGTTGTATTTCCTCTCTCTGGCTGCAGTACGCTTGTATTCCGGTGCGCAAAATGGTGACGGGCACGAGAGTGTGCCACACTGACGCCGACTGTGCCGAGCACTCCACCGCCGCCGCCAGCGTTTGTGTCACACCCTCTCTGGAAAACCAAACGCGCTTCATCCGGGTCACACACCCGCCCAACACGCACATGCTGTTCGTCGGGTACCCGCCGCACCTGCAGCACGCCGGTACGAACACGGTTGTTATGTTCTTTGTTGCTAAGCGACATGACAATAAAGAGACGAAGTTAAACAGGTCGTTAAATTTTGATTCTGAAACTGAGAAGTTATCACTTGAGTCGTGCGTCTTGCGCAAAATGTGCATTAGAGTTTAAAAATGTTTTTTTTGTGTGAGACGTTTCGCCCTCCGAGTACGTTTGCAACACCTCCAGTGAAACCGTAAACTGTAATATGCACATGATTACTGCTGACTGGATCCTGTAGGTGTTCGGTTGACTCCTGTAATGACTGGGAGGAGACGTGTCGCACATTTATAACAAATTCATGAAATTATGGCCTCTGTTTCCTGTTGTGTCTTGCCAGTGAGTCTGACCAACTTTGTACCCCGCTTTGGTTTTCTCCATTTGGACCTGCCCATATTCTTGGAGACCTTCCTCAAGTATCCTTTTTATAGTTTTCTTTTGCTACACAACGGTTTTATTATATTCAGGATGTATGTATTTGAAATATTCCTAAGTATAATTATCTCTGGATGAAATCACTGCACTTTACAAAAGCTCACAAGGCTTTTGTAGCTCTGTACTGCAGGTCAGCACTTTTAAAAACCAATTTAGTTGCTCTTTTTTTTTTTTTTTTTAATGATTTGCGGTTTTTCTTGTCTGCTCTTCAAAGGAGGGTTCGACTCTGCTGGCTGAAACACGGTGTTTTAGATTGAAAGTGGTGTCATTTACAGAATGACACACTTTCAGATTAAAAGTAACACAAGTCAGAAAGGTTAATTACACAAGCCTGACTCAGAGAATAATATAATGGGGCAAAGATCTGTAGTTTAGCAGCTTTAACTTGTAAATAAAAGCTGAAAGCTGTTGAATTCAGCAATATTGTATTTTACAATATTATTTCAGCTTTTCATTTACCAGAAGAACGTATTTTGCTTTTTTGATTTCTATAAAAGTGTCCTATAAAGTTCACTCATCGTGGAGGAGGCAGCGTTCTCCTTTCGTTGCTGTCGCAGCAGCTGCTTCGTATTCTGCTGTGATTTTCAGATGTTCCCGATTTTCAACTTGTCGTTTTGAGGACAAACACAGCAGTTTTTAAATTAGATTTTTTTGCAACTTTATTAAAAAAAAATGGAAATAGATATTGCTTTGTGTGATTTAAAGTTTAAAAGAAAAAAGAATGGGATGAGATATATTGATTTGTGCTGCATTTATTAAGCGTAGCAGTACTTTTAGTAGAATTGTTTTATTCAGCTGCAGCCAGTAAAGAAATGTTTTTTTTCCATCTGTAAAGTAAAGATGCAGCCTGGGCCCACAGTTTGTCCTCCTGAACAAACTCAAACACCTCAGTTTTACTTCAGGTTTTTATTTTACTTAATCACATTGCTTTGTAACTTTTATTTATTTATTTATTTGCATGATGCATAATTAGTTGCAGTGTTCTTCATCTTTATGAAATGATGAAGAACACCCCACCACTGACTAATCAGAGCGAGCTGCCTAATAAAGAAACACGAGGTGATGCAGGAAGGGAATAAAAAAAGGCAATTGCAGTGCATAATATGAGAGAAATTATATTTTTAGAGATTTACAGCCACTAAAACTATTTCAGTCTAACTCCTTTGGGTTTTGAAAACCTCTACAATATACAAGAAGCATTTTATATGCCTGAACTGTATTTGTTTTATTCATTAACAAATATTTATTACAACTGAAGATGACACAGCCCCTCTCTGGTTTTCAGTCTTTCAGGCCACAGGATTAATATTAATTTTAAAAAATGTCACAGGTAAAATCAAATTTAAAAAACGGGGGAATTGCATTTCAAACTGGAGTCAAATAAGATGAAAAGGTCAGTGGGCAGTTGTGGTGCTAATGTTCACCAGTTTGCTGATAGGACGGTCTTAAGTGGCACTAAAACTCTAAGATGGTTGCTGTAGATAAAACCAACCAAACAAACAAACAACAGACTTTTTTGTGCCAAACAGGAGATCAGTAATTCGATTCTCCACCCCTCCACACATTAAAGTGTCATCTACTCACTGGTGTTTGGATGCGGATAATAAAACTGTTCATGTACAGAGCACAGTTTTATATTTATTTGTCCAATTGTATATATGAATGGGTTGATTAGAAATCTAAAAGTGTGCAACTGCTGTGTCAGAAAGCATCTGACAGGCTAAAGTGGATTAATGTCAACTTTTATTTCCACTCGGACTGTTTTCAGAATTCGATAAGAGAGCTGTGTTTTCTTGTTTTCCGCGTAATCCCTTCGAGTGTGTTCTCCTGAGCTGCCCCGCCTCCCAGATACGTGGTGTCCCTCTCAGGTGCATTAGCAGTTGTCAACTCCGTGCCCTGCTTCGCCCTGGACGGTCAGTGGATGCTGAACGCCTTGCTGGAGGCCACGCTGGTTACCGTGGTGACAGACCGTCAGAAGCGCGAGCTAATTGGCTTCTTCCTCCTGCTGGCAGGCAGCGCCCTGTTAGCGGCCAACGTGGCCCTGGGCCTGTGGATGGTCACGGCGCGGTAGCGACTGCGGCTCGCTCACCCGTCAAGACGAAAGTGGACGAGAAGATGGACGCGTGCGGACCATTAAGCTGTGAACACACAGGAACCGGGCGGCGTCGCACAGCAGCGCTGCTACTTTCTCCAGACTGTTAAGCAGAAATTTGCTCAACCTTTAAACCGTTTCTGGACCGACACTGAGAACTATTCTTCCACCTTGTTGCCACTGCGAATACAGAAGCACATATATACAAAACCAGTAATGCACTTGGACTAAACACATGGCTGTTTAATTTTAAAATTTGTGAAGTGTTTGTGCTCGGAGGTGAGGAAAATCCCCGTTTTTATGCCGCATTTTGCTGTTAAAATAATACAATGGAAATATTAGTGTCACAATTTGTTCGAAGGGATATATTTCTGAATGCATGGCAGTTCTTTAATCTGCAATGTCTTTTCACTGTTGGGGGAGAATTGCACTACCTATTATTCTTCTTTAAACAAATATGAATTACCTAATTAGCTGAAAGGACCTCTGTCCATTTCAGCCTGTAAGAACGTGGATGTTGTACAGATTTATTAAGTCAAATCAAGTGTCTTTATCCTTTTCAGGCATTACTGCAGGAAAATAACCTTTTGTGCTCACGCTTTCCTAACTTCTCCGAAAGCTTCTTTGTGTTTACTTGACCTGCCACTGTCTGCCATCTGATTGTAACAGGTAATTTGTCAAAATTGTGAAATAAAATACCCTTTTTTTGTGCGCTTTTTTTAATCATGAGTTCATTAATGGCAAATGTGATTTCCGCTATTGTGCGAAGAGATTGTGTTGCCCGTTAAATCACAGTCCTGGTGAAATATAAGTAATTAATCAGCAGCCAAAATATGCTTATGTCATACATTGATTAAATGGTTTTTGGCCAAGGTAAGCACCTTTTGTAAATACAGATATCTTGACAGTTTGCAATGTAAGGTGTTTTCCATCAATGCCATGTCGGAAAGACATCCGCAATGATCTTAGAGGAAGGGAAGGGTCAAAATGCCATTTAAAAAAAAAAAACAATTTGAAGTTCATTCTTGTGTTAATTTGGGAAAAGCACATTCTGGCAAGTTCACTCTGAGGTCAAAATGTGTCAAAGAAAGAAAAGAAAAATATTTATATCCATACTATGCACCTAAATTTTTAGTTACTCAAAGACAAGTCATGTATTGCTTGTTGTCCTATCTCCTACACCAGTGGTGTCCAATCTTGGTCCTTGTGGGCCACTGTCCTGTACATTTTTTATATTTCTCTGCTTAATAAATGGGACAGGTTTCTGCAAAACTTGAAGAGATCCTGAACAGGTAATTTAACCTTCGAGTCAGGAAACAGCTGAAACATGTAATAGTAGCCCTAGGGGACCGGGATTTTTAACACTGTTTTAAAAGAGTAAGGCACCTGAGCTTAAGTTAGCAGAGCTGCAACTGTGCAAGACTTCTGGGACAAAATCCTTAGGACAGACGAAACCAACATGGAGATCTTTGACCAACATACTCGGCACCGCATTTAGGAGTGAAATAAACAAATGCAGCATATCATCAGTGCAAACACCAGCTAGCTGTCAGCACAGTGGTGGAGGACCTGAATGCTTTGCAGTAACAGCTCTGAACGTGAACTCTTCTGGGTCAAAGTTCTCCTGTGTCAAAGAGTGACATCGATATGATTTTATTGTTAAATAAAAGTAGCTCCAGTGGGGCTGCATGGTGACACAACTTGTGTGTTTCAGGTTCTACTAACTTCTAATAACACGAAGAACAAAAATTTGAAGAACAAGAAAAAAAATAAAAGCAAAACAAATGGAAAACATTACAAAGCAGTGAGACTTTTTTTGGTTTCTTTCATAGTAACACAGGATTAAATAAAAAAAAGATTGTCTTCACACAAAGACTTCAAATGGCTTAAAACTGCAATTCAACCTTAAAAATACATACAAACGTGACCATTGTGGTCACTAACCACAACATAAAATGATTGTTTTTGCTCTTTTTTTATCTTTATTTGTAATATTCTAATGCATTTTTTTGGCTAAGAAGTATTTTATATTATCATACGTTTAATTGGTTTAGAACTAAATGCATGACTGATGATCCCAAGAACTGCACAGCTAGATAGAAGTACTATTACACCACACGACTATCACAGAAGTATACAAAACTATGATATATCCCAATTAAAAGTCATGGTTGCTGTGGTTTGCTGGGGGAAAAAAGATCATCGAAGGGAGCTTGGTACTTCTTTTGGGAGATTGTGGAGCACCTTTCTAACTTTATCCTTGACTTACCTCCAGTACATTGTCTTCCCCAGACACTGCATACAGGCTACAATTTTAGTCCCGCTCCAAACCGCAGGCTTGCTTTAGTATTATGAAGGAGTCTAGCAGTGATTACACTTCCTGAGTGAGTGAGCATCAGATATGACACGTTGTAATTTGGAAGGGTGTTCCCCACAGACATGTAAATACTGAGTGGCCTTCAGCTGAGGAACAAAGGTGTATTTACTAAAGAAAAGCCGACACCTCTGTCAGCAGGTTCACTGTGGTTGTGGGCTTTATCATTGTACAGTAATTAGTTCAGTGTGTAATAGAACAGGACCAGACTGCCTGAACTTTGTATTTTTAGCGTGGTTTGTGTTAAGATAAGGTTCTTTAAAAGCTGTTTTTTTTTTCTTTACCAGTCTATGCAAACGGATTGCCTATGTGTCCTCACATGTGTGGTTCTGTTGGTTATCTTGTGCTAATGGCAGCCTGGAGGGATGTATAAACAGACATGGGAGGATGATGAAGCCATCCTCCTCCCAAAATAAGATCCATGCTCAGGCTGACAAGTTCATATTAAAATATTGTCTCTGGTTTAACTCTGGAACGTCCTTATGTGTTTCAACAATATTGTTTTCGTTCATTTATTTTAGTGTTAGTTAACATTTACTGACTTCTAACAGGTTTGGTTCCTTTAAAAAGGGCACAGCTGAGACAGTGCAAATATAAATATTGCGAAATTAAGTTTTAATCCAGTGCCGTTGTTAAAATGGAGTACATACTTGGTTATATTGAAACAAAACAAACAAACAGAGCAACATTTAAATGCAAAATTATACTACATTGTACAATAATCTATCCAGTTTTTACAGGTATTCTTCAACAACAATAACAAAAAACAAACAAACAAAAAAAACCTACAGCAATCATAAAATAGTATTGTAAAAGTCAAAATCTCTGTCATCCTCTCAAAACCACAGAGAACAAAGTACGGGGGAAAATAGCAGAAAAATCAAATCTGTAGGTTTATTGCCTTGGGATTGTAAATTTTATTTCATTTCACTTTATTTTAGTAAATTATCAACTTTACACGTATAAAATAAAATCAAAATACTATTTTACAGATTCATTATTTACAAAAAAAGGAATAGGCTGAAGCCAAGGCTTTTTTTTTGTCTACCCTGTTCATAAACGCAGTAGCCTACAGAATTGTAAATTGTAAATGATACCAAATTGGACAATAGCCTATCTAGTAATTATGTTTTTAGATTAAAAAAAACAAAACAAATCCTTGTGTAAATATTAGCAGAGAAAATAAAATTCAGTAGCTGTATCCTCTCTGGATCATAGTTTATGGTTCTATATAATGCAAGAATCTATCCAGTAATTACTAATGTTTTACTTTTTTTTTAAAAATGACATTGATTTTTTTTCCCCCTAAGAATATCACAGCAAATGTTCACCTGAGTGCACATTATATATTCACAAATTAGCCGCGTCACAAATGTGGATTTTCAGAGCGTTTTTTTTTAAAAGGTACAACTTGCATGATAATGTCCTGCTCTGCAAGGGCAGGAATGCAAATCTTCACTCTTTGATTTTGACCAAAAATCCAAACATTTACTATAGTTTGCCTGTATTTCACACGTCAGACTGTTGATTTACCTGGCTGATACCAGACCAGCTCTGGTATGTGAACTCTAAACATTTCTGAATGAATGATGACGCCGTTCTTTTTTTTTTTTTTATGTACGAAAAATAAAAAGCCTTGATAAATAACTTGATGCCACATGTCGCCTTTCATGCCAGAGCTTTAAACCAAAATCACCTTATGCTGAAAAGTGACACAGTGACTCAAACCTTGGAAAAAAAAAAGAATATGCACAATCTGTGTTTATTAAATGCCTCTCAGCCAATTTTATAGATGTTGAGCAAGAATCTGATGTGGTTGCAGCTGAGTTAGATTCTTTTTTCTGCTGGCTAAGGGTAATAAAACTGTGGTGACCATCCTGAAAAGGATTGACTCCAAACATTATTCTGATGTAGGTGTTCATTAACTAAGAACTGCATGAATGTTTTATTAGAATGCATCCAAGAATTCATGAGATTTTTCTCTGTTTTTGCTGACAGACAAACAGAGCCCTAACAGTTAACACCAAAACTTTTAGGCAAATATCTCACAATATGTAGGTCTCAAAGTATGTGTTTGGAATGACTCTTAGCTACTACTGCACCAAGGTTTACCTTCATATTTATAAAAATTGGCTGAATTATAGCCATTGTTGTGTTTCCCAAGGTCAGTTGGCTGTGACGGCCATCTTGAATTGGGTTTGCACCGAAAGTTAATCAGTTCATCCACTAATAACTGCCTGAAAACGTCATTAATACTTGTCCACTGGTTCATGGGACACTTTCCTATCAAACAGACAAGGTTGACTTAACAAAGGGCCTGTTCAACCAGTTTGTGCTTGAATTATGTGTTGGGAATGACTCTTAGCTACTGCCACACCAAATTTTACCTCAGTATCTGTAAAACTTGCAGATACATGAGTACACACACAGACATAGGTGTTTTGGCAGCGATCGAGAACAAGTAGCACCCGTAAAACTGTAATACTTGGATGCTCTAACACAGGGGTGTCAAACTCCATTCATCAGGGGCCACTCTCCTGAATGTTTTAAATGTGTTCTTGCTTTAAAACACCTGGTTTAAATGGATGACTTGTGGACATGCTTCTGGTGAACTTGATGATTTGTGAGGAGGTAATTAAACCATTTGAATCAGGTCTCTTGGAACAGAAAAACCTAAAACTCCCAGGACAGCGGCCTGGAGTTTGACTATTGATCCAAATTCAACCAGCTGGAGCTGCTCTCTATATTTATCATGCTCTATATCAGTAGTGTCCAATCCTGGTCCTGGAGGGCCACTATCTTGCAGGTTTTAGTTGTTTCCCTGCTCTTCGGCAGGTCTTCAAGTTCTGCAGAAGCCTGCTAATCACTCAGTCATTCAAATCAGGTGTGTCAAAGCAGAGAAACATCTAAAACATGCAGGATAGTAGTCCTCCAGGACCAGGATTGGGCACCACTGTGTCTATATGGTGATTAAGAGGACTTTTCAGTGAAACTTACAGCTGGATAATTAAAAAAATAAGAACGCAGTGCAACTCAACCAACCATGAAAATGCCAGTCTATATGGTCTCTGTGCTAAAAATTAGAACATTTAGAGGAACAGAGACAGTCGGAGCTGGGCCCCGGCTGAGATTTTGAAACAAACAGGACACGAGTGACTGCGAGTCACAATGGAAAACAATAGCACCGTGGTCTGTGTTTCTACTTGATGAATGAGTGCTTTAGGCAGCGGAGGAAGTCCTGTCTAAATAAGGACTCTTTGGCTGAGACCCCAAACCCTAATAAGCACATGCAGAAAGAAATCTTACCGCAGTGATTTGGGAGGTTGAAGGCCAATCAGTGGCTAAAGTGTCAGTAAGCATTACCACCTCTTGGGCCCTCAAAGAACAGCGCTTTGACAAATGTGCTGATGTGTTTTTACAGGCGGCAACAATACCATTAGGTTAATCTGCTGTAATCAGGCTCCTGCGCATGTGAGTCCATCATTCTGGTCTAGTAACTTTCTGATCTGATAAATTTTGCAGAACACCCTCCCGTTCTGTACGTGGGCTTAAACACATTTCTGATTTAGTCATTAAGAAGAGCAGGAGTTAATGCTCTTCAGAGACACATCCAGGTAAGGCTCTGGTTTTAGTCAGTGATTTTTATTAAATTATCTCTGTTCATCTCTCTGACAGGTCCGGCTCCCTTTTTTTTTTTTTTCCTTCCTCCCACAGCTGGGACTGAGGGAGGGAGGAGTGTCCGAGGAGAGGAGGAGTGTTTGAGAATGGAGGGAGGAACGGTTAGACAAGCCAGAGTGAAGTTAGACAAACTGCACATACAGATGACAGATTAGATTGAGAAATTGGAAGAGGTTTGTGCCGTCAGAGTTGGAAAGAAAAGCAAAACTTTGAAAAAAAAAAAAAATTTTTTGTGGCCTTTTTTTCAGGTTGATTTTGTTCAAAAGTTTGATTTTGTTTTAGTGTTTTTATTTTTCATTATGCTTTCTGTGTTCACGTGATCTGTCTGCTTCCACACTTTAGTTTTTAGACTTTGTTTTGTTTTTGAGCGAGTGCGTGATACAGTGAACGATGGAGCTGGAGCATTTAGGTGGTGGCGGGGTTAAACCAGAGAGGGGCACCAATCGCCTCTACAAAATAGCTCTGGTCATGTGTGTGTGTCTCTGTGCTGCTCTTCTGCTCGCTCTCATACTGGGTAAGTCCACACACACACACCCATAAACATACGTACATAAATATACTTTAGTCTTTATCCTACATTATAATTTGTAAGGAATTTAACGTATGGTAGAGTGCACTCTCTGTCCTCAAATTGTAGTGCATGCAGGCTGTCATAACGCACAACCATGCTGATGGGAACCTTGTGGAGGACTGCTGGGGAACTATTTTTGGGTCATGTCAGGTTTCACATGTGCTCCATGCTGTCTGTTCGACAAGAGGAGTCAAAGAGACGTGTGTTTTCTTGAGTTTGTTTGCAGGATGTGAAGCTAGTTTGTAGAAAATGTTGGTGTGTGTAAAGTGAGACGGGTCTATGTATTACAAGTGGAAATGGACTTTAATGAACAATTAGGAAACAGTTACCTAAATACACAGTTTAAGTGTGAGATTTCATCAAAATGACAAAAAAAACAAAAAAGTTCTCTGGTCTGTACAAGCTCTTAGTTTAGGTAAATGCAATACCTGACTTATTACAGTGTGATTATTTATTTAACATAAAACTAAGTGAAATGCAGAACAGGTATGTAAAAATTGAGTCCACTGATCCAGTCCCTGTTTTTCCTTTGATTTTCTATTTCTGTTCCTCGTCAATGTGGAGGAGTTTTATCCCATGTCCCCCCCCCCAAATATTACTATGGCTCACTGAGTTTTGAAAACACTTACACTCACTTAAGGTCCTGCCACAGCATGTCAGGGAGAGTGGGGTGGGGGGTGTGGAGGTTCTGACCTTTTCACTGGATCAGTCGCCGCAATACCTCTGATGTAGAATTGCGGCTCTGCTTGGTATTAATGTCCTGTTGTAGCGTTCAGTTTGAGCCAAGCTTTGGAATACAGAGCAGCTCACGGTTGACTCATAGGCTGCAGGGTGTCCAGGTACCGCGGCTGCAAAATGAGCAAAAATGACCAGCACTCCACTGCTGGTCTCGACGGCTGATATGAGGCGTTTTTGCTGATGTTGTTTTCAGCTCTCTCAGAATGTGGTGCTGGGCTTTATGGTGAAACGTCCACTTTGGTCCCATCAGTCTAATCCTAATTTCTGAAAACATAGCAGGAAAGGAAACACTTCAAACCTTTTTTTTTAATTACCCTGTCATGCATTTTAAAATTAAACATGCTAGTTCAGTTGTTTTTTTTTGTTTTAATTTCCCAGGGCATTAGATGGTCTGACCCCAGGGTGAAGTTGCTTTTACATCTACACCTGAGATTTTTTTTTGTTAAGTGTGATCCACATGGGAATAACCTTTTAATGTTGAATGATGGACTCCAAACTGTTTGGAAGTGGCCTTGTAACGCTTACCAAACCGATGGGCAGCTTCTCTGAGATCATTTCTGATGTTTTTGCTTATTGGCATTCTGTTGGTTGCACTTTTAGACTCTACATGTCATTACACTGGCACTGCTGGACCAATGATTTCTGTACATGAAGTAAAAACAGGCTAGCTTGAGGATTGTACACATGGTACGTAAGCCATAGTAATGTATGGCATAAGTAGTCTACTGTTGATAAGTGAAACCTACCTCCATTTAAAAAAATGGAAAAAAAAATAAAAACAAAGAAAGATGGCACCATTTTTTAAATTTTCAATTTTTTCCTTCCAGCCGCTTTTATGGGAATTTTTACCATACTGCATTTTTTCCTTATAATAAGTGAGGTTTAATGGGCTGCCCCCTTTATATTAGGAACAAATAAATTTCCCAATATAGGAAATTTGCAGAACAATAACATTTCCTCACGTCCATCCAAACTGCTCCTTTAGGAGTCCGTGGAAACAGTGTCAGTAGTTCCAATGGTCTCAGTGGGAGGGGCTCATGTGCTGGTCTAGGGTGGGGAAAGTATTGTGGGTTTTTGTTTTATTTGTCGCAGGGGGAAGTTGACATTCTTGTGGTGGCACTGAAGTGTAATTATGTTATGAGCACGCAGTTCCAAACACCCACTCTAATGCCCCTCTAGTCTCCAGCCATGTCAATGAAGAGACAGAAATCCTAAGTGGTTGCTTTGATTGAATAATTTAAGGAAAGAGCGCAACTCTTTTATTTGAGTTTGTCGAGATGCAGACGTTTCTAATGGTGACTTGTTTTTGGTTTTGTCGTAATGAACACAGAGTTAGCATTAGCTGGATCAATGGAGCTTCTGTGTTTGTAAGTGAGATTCATGTAGTGAGGTAGTATTGAAGTGGGACCTTGGTGAGTTATGAATATGTGGGTTTGCTGCAAACGTGTCCACAGCATGACGTGCCTCGCAGAAGCAGCTCCAGACATTGTAACTCATCTCAGTTCTGCTCCAATCATCCGTTCACATGGGAGATTTGGTTTCCAAATATATCTACTCTTTTTTTTTTTCAGTTTGCCACAGAGCCCACATCAAACAAAAGTGATTTCTCACTAGAGGTTAAAAAAGGAGTCTCACCTTCTAGGAGTGGAAGTGAACTGGTAAACATGCGGTTGCACAGCTAGTAAATAAACATTGGCGGGTTTGTTCAGTCTTTTTTTGGAATGCTCTATTTGCTCTTATTACAAGTGTGTGGAGTAATTATATCTGGCAGCCAAGCGGAAGTGAAGATTTGATATATTTTTGTATTTTACCCAAGCATTTTCTGATAACGATTACAAACCAGTTGATATATAGTATTACATTGGTTTAAAATTGCTGTAATTAGGAACTTTATTTGTGTTAAAGTGTGATTGTTTACAATACACAGCTGATAATGGTACATTGCCCCTCTCTGCCTCCCCTCAGTGCAGGGACGTTAAACTGTTTACTCGCTGTGAGAACACTGCAGATGTATCATTTGTACTTTGGTCTGAGTTTTGACCCACTTTGGTTTGTGTCAAAGTCACTTACTACACCCCTCACTTGTAGGGGCAAAACATTTAGAGAATTTATTGTATCTTCAGCAGATTTATGAAATGGCAAGACATTTTTTTTTTAAAACAGAAACAACACAAAGCAACTGACAAATGGCCCCCCATTTAACTCCAAAATACTTTGGTACCCAAAGGAGTTCATGGTGGACTTAACTGGCCTTTTTGCATAACAGTTCTTCTATAAGGCTGCAAAGATGAGCCCCTCTTTAAGCTAAGTTTGGCTGTTTATATATGCACCAACTTAGCTGACCACATCCCACTATAATGTAAGCTTATATAAATAAAACCTTTGACGTGGAGCACTATGCATAGAATATGTTTTGGACATTCCCCTCATACCTACGACACACCCTCGAGCCACGATGCCAGCTTACCCTTCCAATTATCAAGCATTATGGCTCTGTCACTGCCTCGCATGGTGGCTCAGAGGTGAAATAGCTGTAGGTAGCTGTCTCTGTGTTTCCTCAAATCACACAAAGACAAAAAGGTGACATCTCAGGCCCAGCTTTAAAGTGTTTTGTAAAAGGGATTAAAGATTGCAAGAAGGTTCTTTGGCTGCAAGAAAAGCCCAAATCCTTTGCTCTCCACCACCGCTCTCGGAAGTGTTTGTGAAAGTATCCTGTTTGTTTTTTTAACAAACACAGTGTCCTATAATATAACCAAATATCTCCACTTTGGTCTCATCTGTCCAAAAGACATTTTTCAGACGTCTTGTAATTAGTTTTGATTGAATTTTGCAAACTGAAAAAAATGACCTGCAGTATGGCTTATTTCAAAAGAAGAGGCTGTTTCCTGGTAGTGCTTCCAAACAAGCCAAACTTGTTTATGAACTTTAACATCGTTAGGGTAACTGGTGAAGTCTGAAATGTAGCTTATAGATTACTTCTAGTTTCTTCAAACGTTCACGCTAGAGCGTCCACTACTGGAAAGATCGGCAACAATCTGGTATCTTTTCCAGTTGTGTGAAACAGCTTTAAAACCCTTTTCAGAAGAACAGACAGCAACAGTTGCTCTTGTAAAATTGGTGCTTTCTTCATTGGCATCATGATCAGACTTGCTTGTTAATGTTAAGCTAATGATTTTCATCACTATCAGATAAATAAATAAAAGGTGTATTTAGTTTTGTTGTGCCATGGTTTGTTGTCCAAGGTTGTATTTATGCAATTTTAGAATCTGGTGAAGTCAAGATTGTGTTTTTTTGGTATCTGTGTGTATTATTGTTTTGAAAATCTTGGTCTTGTAGTCGCCTACTATAGCAGATTTAAACACAAATGTAGTTTTGAGAACTTTGCTACATATCTTTTTCATGTTATACTTGTCTGTGGACAAATTTAATCAACCAGATCATACTCATGCTGTTGGCATCTTATTACAAAATCATATTTATATATTGCATTTCAGTATAGCTTTACAATATTACAACATGTACAGCTTGCTTTAATAAACAAAAATATGGTTGTTTAAAACATTAAGAGTTTACTTTTTTCAGGAAAAATGACTTGTTCAGAAACATAATCACATTGTTCTATTCTGCCATGGAAATACATTTATTATTTAACTGTGTAACAGCAAACCTTTTTTTGTAAAGATACATTGAAGCATATACATGCCTAGCAAATTGCAAGGTCTCACTATTTTTGTGACCGTTTTGATTTATGTTGGGTTTTTTATTCTGGTGTATGTTTTGGAAGCTGGTTTTTAGAATCTCCAGTGTTCTTGTTGGAGCACGTGACCTCCTTTTTTTCACAGTATCAGTGCTTGATGTTTTTACAGAGACACTCAGAAGGGGGCTTCCTTGAGTACAGAGTGTATCTTTGCTCAGCTGAAGGGAGTCTATCTTTACTACAGTCTCCCCTTTTTTGACTGAAAAGTCTCTGATAAGGAACCAAAACAAGAGCTGGAAATTATTTGTTCACTTTTTGAGTCCTATGGGCTTCTGAAGGTTCCAAGTTGATTCTGACTGACTGATTCTTAATGTGCAGATTTGGACATTTTTATGAATATGATCAAATGTGCACACTGTTTATTTTATGCACGTTTTTAATGATTAAGCAACAAAATAAAACTGGGTTATTAACTTCCATTGCATTGCTTATGTTGGCAGCTTTATTACACGGCTCAAGTAAATATTCAGATTAAAAATAGCTGTCATACATCAACCCCTAACACATCTTCAATAATGATCACAGATCTCTTTAGCAGAGAATTTAACATACTAACCTTGAGTTCAACCTCCCAGATTGAATTTTAAATCAGATTAGTACTGATCAGTGCATCACAATAAACTGTTTCAGTCCTCCAATGGCTTTGTTGTTTTCTTTGTCCTTCTTCAGTTTCTCAAAAATCCAGTCAAGAGGAGTTCTGTCCAACTCCAGAATGCATTGAAGCAGGTAAGGGAAAGTAGCACATGCATTTTTTTTAACTTGATTAGAAACTATTTTACCTCTGACTGAATTATCTTATGTTTAATTATTTGATTTTTTTTGTTTGTTTGTTTGTTTCTTGTTTCTGCAGCGGGGTCTATTTTGAGTAAAATGGATCAGTCTGTTGACCCCTGCAAGGACTTTTACACTTTCTCTTGTGGAGGTTGGTTAAAGGAGAACCCGATTCCTGAAGATTCGTCTTCATACGGCATCTACCCGTGGCTGCGACAGCACGTGGACTTAAGACTCAAAGGTGTGATTGCTCAGTTGTTTTCCATAAATAAAGTATCTTTTTCTTCATACACACCTCATGCTCGCTGGTGCTGGTGTTAGGCATCCTTTGATTTACATTCACACCATGTTAACCGTGGAGCAAATGTAACAGCTGTACACAGTCGTTTTATAGTTGTCACCAAATTACAACTAGAGAAATAGTTACCACTGCAAACTTGAAGAAATCCTTTGAAAAGAAGAAGCTAAGAAAAGGTGTAGATTGGTGTCCCAGTAATATTTTCTCCTAAAATGAGTTATTCAGACTGCACATCTGTATCGCTCAATGCCGTGAAAAGCAGGCAATAATGTATGTGTGTGTGTATTTGTCAGTCATCTCATGAACCACTTGGCATATTTTAATAAACTCCTCAGAACATAATTCTTAGATGTCCATATATCTACAGCTGAATAAATTTATGAGTCAACCTGAATCAAGGTGGTCCCACAGCTAAACAACCGTAGCAAGCATAAAAACAAAAGGGCTATAAAAGAAGTTATTTTTACAGTTGTTGAACCAAGATTTGGCGTGGCAGTAGCTGAGAGTCGTCCTAATCACATTAACAGATTGTATACGTTCTTTCTTTAAAACTTTGTCATGCAAGGCACCAAAAAGTATGCATTCCTTCAAGGAACTCTGCTTTTATTTTATCTGATGTTTGATAAAATTCAAAAATACTAGAAAGGGCTTAAATAGGTGAAAAGCAGGCCCACATCGTTGTGACTCAGAAACCATTACCCTTTTTTTTATTTTCCAAGATATGACAAGCTCTAATATGATAAGGGAAGTCTACTCATAAAATTAATGTTATGTTGTAGTAATTATTAACAATTATGCTTTGCTGCTATGAGTAATCACACAATTTTTCACCTGTCAGAGTTGTTGGAGGCGCCTTCGGATGCTGATGAACTAGAGGCTGTCACCAAAGCTAAGATCCTGTACCGCTCCTGTATGAATGAAAGTAAGTCACGCACATGCAGCCAGCTTTGTAAGGTTTATTTGTGGATAATGTGTATACATACAGTTTCTATCTTCCCATTGATAAACCAAAATGCGCAGCCATAACTAAACCTGAACAAAATCTAACCTGAAGTCTTAAACTTTTTACCATATGTTTACAATGAGCTTATAAAATGTTCCTTACAAGAAAACAAAACAAAGTAAACAAAGAAAAAAGAACTATTAGGTCACTGGTGCACACAAGCAGACAGTGACAGCATAAAACAGGTTAAAGTGAGCTATTGATTCACATTGCAGACCTTGGTCTTTGCAGTGGCAGAGAGATGCGTGAGTTGAATAAAAGAGAAGGGAACTCTTCAGAAAGTAGACAAAACTGCAACATGAGCTGTCATAAAATAATTCAAGCAGTTGGAATATGACACATTTGTGTGTGTGTTTATATATATATATATATATATATAAATATATTTGTTTTTAATTTGCCAAGCCCTACTGGAGAAGCTGGATGCCAAACCAATGCTGAAAACACTGAAACAGCCTGAGTTTCGATGGCCTGTGGTGGGGGATGGGCTTGGCGGGGACTATCAGTGGTCACGGAGTCATTGGAGTCTTCTTAAGACGCTGGCAGAGATGAGAAACCAGCACAGTAAGAGCGTCCTGATTCGCCTGTATGTCTCCCCCGATGACAAAAACTCCTCGCACTACATCATCAAGGTCAGATGTTTACCTGTTCACTGTTTTTAAAGCCTTGACTCAAGCATTCAATGAACTCTGTTTGATAAAATGCACATCTTCAGTGTGCAAGAATGTAATCCATCTGGAAGGTAAGAAACTTGTGCTGTAGGGAAATTAAAGCTTTTAATGTAGCACACTGGAAAATACAGATAAAGTAAAAATACAAATGCAGATAAATTTGTTTGTACCCCATTTAAAAAAAAAACCCTTGAAGGTGTCTGAAATAACTTGAAGCTGACAAATGTAATGATGACTTCTGCGCCTATCAACAGGTATTTTTGCCCACTCCTTGTGAACAAACTGCTCCAGCTCAGAAGACCACTTCAAAATAGCCCAATTTTTTGTTCTGAGCTATTCTTGGGTGTTTTTAGCCGTGTGTTTTCGGTCATTATCCTCTTGGAGGACCCATGACCTGCGACTGAGACTAAGCTTTCTGACACTGAGCAGCACATTTCACTCCAGACTGCCTCAATAGTCTTGAGATTGCATTGTACCCTGCACAGATTCAAAACAGTCTGTGCCAGATGCAGCAGAGCAGCGCCAGAAGAGAACCGAGCCTCCATGTGTCCCTTTCTCTGTTTGCTTCATTTTTGGGTCAGTGAATGTAGAGCTGATGGGACTTGTTGCCAAAAATCTCCAGTTTTGTCTCAACTGTCAATAGGACATTCTCCCAAAAGTTTTGTGGCTTGTCAAAACCTCGACAAATTCCAGTCTTGCTTTTTTATGATTTGCTTTCAGCGGTGGTGTCCTCCTCGGTCGTTTTTCATTAAGTTCAATTTGACTCAAACATCAACGGACCCATAGTGCGTTCTGACACTGGTGTACTTTGACCTTGGAGCTTACCTCTAATTTTTCTGGAAGTTGTTCTTTGGTTACCATTTGTATTATCCATCTCTTCAATTTTTCATCAACGTTTCTCTTGCAGCCACATCTGGGACGTTAGCTCCAGTCCTGTGGACGTTTAAACTTCGGAATAATCTGTGCAGCTGTAGTCACAAGATCATCAAGCTGCTTGAAGATGATCTTATAGTCTTTAACTTTTAACATGCTGTCAATATTTTTCTTTCTAAGCTCCTGAGACAACTCTGTCCTCAGCTTTCTGTGCTCCTTGTTCAGTGTGTTACCCACCATGATACCTAACAGCCCTGTGACTACTTTTTACCCTTTAAACAGGCAGATTAACTGATTACAAGATTGAAGCACCAATGATGCTGATTACTGGATATACCTTAGTTTAACATGTCCCGACAGTCAAATTAGTTTCAGTCTTTTCTAGGGGAATTTCAGTGACCATTGCAGGTTTTTCTGTCTTCAGTGAAAGGGTACAGAGAAAATTATCCACATCTGTTTTTATTGCTCCAGCAAAAAAGTTCAAGATAAAAAGTTCTGGAAAGTAGAGGTAGCAAACTTGTTCTTTTGTTTTTGTAGCTCGATCAGGCTTCCTTGTCTCTGCCTTCCAGGGAAGACTACATCACCGACACTTCCTCTGCTCTTGCGGTGAGTTTCTAACTGATGTTTTACATCTCTTATCTGTCATAAAAAAATTTATGATTTCTCATTTCCTGCTTGAATCATAACTTTCAAACAAAAAACATAACATAAAATAAAATTGAAACAGGAAATGTTACTGATTAGACAGAGAACAAGCACTTCATACTCAGTAGTTTCACAAATACAAAAAGTTAGAACTTGTCTTAAGTTTAAAAATGTTCATTTCTGACATTTTTATTGTGCTGTATTTGTCTTTTAAATTAGATGTTAAAGGTCATACATGCTTATAAGTTCAATTCTGGTCCTGGTGTTTGAATAATGTTTGAAAGCCTGCAGCACCTTCGTAATAAAGAAAGGTTGTGTCCCCCCCCCCCCTCTCTGTCCAGAATCGCGCTGCCTTGCTAAGTCTGATGGTGGACATGGCTGTCATGCTGGGCGCCTCAGAGAAAACAGCACAGGCTCAGATGGAAAAGGCTCTTGCTTTTGAGACCAAAGTGGCTCATGTATGCACATCAAGTCAAATAAATTTGATCCTTGCTAATGGCTTTAATAGGCCTCTCTGGCACATAAGCTAGTTAATCAAAAAGTGCATTTCTTTTTGCATCGGTCATATCGATGACATTGCCTGTTGTGTTTACAGATCCTGATTCCTTATGAAAACCGCACCAGCGAGGCCATGTACAACAGATACACGCTTTCTCGGCTGCAGCGCTCCTTACCACAGGTACACAAAAAATACCAGCACATCCATCAGCTAAACCAATAAATGAGCAGAAGGAAATAAAATCTATTAATTGAAATGCCAGATTGCCTTCCTTCCTTCCTACACACCCCTTCCTCACATTGTTCATAATCATAGACCCCCGATTTTTGTTCTTTTTTTGTCCACAACCAAAAGAAGACAAATGTGAAACGGGACATAGTCCTTGAAAGGCTTTCCAAGATTCCAAAATTGTTTTTTTCCTCATTATTTCTTCCAACAGAGGCCTACTATTTCTCCTTACAGCTTTGTGTTTTCATGTAAAATGACACATACTATATTTGACTTCTTTCATGATCAACAACACTTTGATTTCAAATGTAAAATAAATTAAAATCTACATATGTCCTTCTTCTTGTCTGCAGTTCGACTGGCTCGGTTTTGTGAAAGCTGTGGTGGAGTCTAATGATGATCCGGATCGGGTCATTTCCTCATCTGAACCCATCATTGTCAGAACTCCCAAGTACTTCAAGGACCTTATGGCACTCATCGACACCACAGACCCCAGGTATTATTATATCGATGGGAGGACTTCAGTGAATATATTATAATGCCTAATTATCAATTACTTTTTAAAAAAATTGTTTACCAATGCATTAAAAACAGTAGCCCTTTTTACATGGCTAAAAGCCAAGGCCTGTAGTTTATTTGTGTCTTACTGGACTAATAATGAGGATTAGAGTCATAATGATAGTGGGCAATCAAAATTAAATTACATTTGAGCCTGCAGCAATTGTGTTTACAGTTGTGTCTTGGGATGTGCAACCATTACAAAGTACAGAGTTACAGACACTTGTGTTGTTGATAACCTTCATATACTGTACCCAAGACTTTTCAGGCACAATCTGATTATCTTTTTTTTTATATAATTTCTTGACAAGTAATAATTTGTGGAACACCATATTTCTGCCAAGCAGTGATTAAAAATATCTCTCTAACTTGGTTGCACAAAATGAAAAAACAAGAGAGGAAAAAGTGCTGCTTGTAGATCTTTACATATAATAGCATCATTCAGAAAAGAAAAAAAATACATATATAATGCTCATGTAGTAATGTACATGTAAATCGGATTTCCACTTGAACTGTTGACTAATGGGCTTTTGTTAATTACATTACAAAAAACAAGATTTTATCTTAGATTTTGCTTTATTCTACCATACGTATAGATGGTGTGGAACTTAGTGTTAAAAATACGAGACATTTACAATTTAATAATTTCAGTAATGTGTTGTTTTTGTTTGTTTGGGGTTTGTGTTGATTTTTTAATAGCTAAGTCCTTGCTTTCAAAAAATGTCCTCATTTGCATAAAGTCCTAAATTGGTCCTCACAAAGCAGGCTGTACAAGTGCACACACACACACACACACACACACACACACACACACACACACACACACACACACACACCCACACACACACACAAGCAGCAGAGCCTACAGACATGCACTTGAGTGGTCTGTTTTATCATTTTGTTTTAATACGTACAATGAGATTGCATTTAATTAATGTCTCCGTGTCTCTTTAGGACAGTAGCTAACTACGTCCAGTGGAGGAGTGTCTTTTCCAGGATTACTACTTTGAGTCGTCGTTTCCTCTACAGATACCTTGACTATGCTCGGGTTGGTTCTTCCAACATCTATGAATATGTGTGGTATACTAACTACTCCAAGGAAAAATCTACTGTCTTATGAAAATTGCTGTCCATATTTTGAATAGTACTGTAAAAGAACCTGAATATTATTTAGCAAATTCTTGTGTGGTTTAGTGTAAGGCTAGAGATTATTTAACTGGACAAATTAGATTTGATTTTTGATGCAATATTGAACAAAAAAAATCTGCATTTAGATTTTTTTTTTAATTTAAATTTTGTTTTGTTTTTTCTTTATTGTGTTTCAAACATAATTCTTGGATGTTTATTATCTATTTAAAACTCATCCTGAATTCAATTTAAAATTACTGTAATTACAGACCAGACCAACAGATNAAGATAAATAAAATAAAATAAAAACTAGTCATATGAAAACTAACAACTAACAATCTTGGGAGGGGAAAAACTGGTTACAAAGTTACTTTAAATTCATATACACAAATTTTATTAAAAATTGCAATTAGTTAAAAGTAAAAGGTAGAACTGTTAAGTTATAGGTTAAGACTTTTACAGGACTTTTTTAATCTGTTTTTTTTTATTATTATTATTTTTCTTGGGCTCTTGGGTTTGTTGTTGTATCCTGAACCTCACAGTTCAGAGTAGAACAGCTAAAGAACAAGTTGTCTTCCTTTCAAATGAATTGCTCATTATAACTTGCTCATTAGCTCGGCTTCCAAGAGACCTTTACTAATCCTACTAGTTGAAGTTGATGTTTATAAATACAGAGACTTTGTCACCTTATATCTCTGACTCTCTCACCCATTAGGTCACCACTGGAACCACCTCTCTGACCCCTCGTTGGGATAAGTGTGTTAACTATGTTGAGAACTCCCTTGCTTACGCAACTGGGCGCCTTTTTGTCAACACCCACTTCCAGGAGGACAAGAAACACATGGTGTGGATGGTTTTTATATGACGTTGTCTTAAATTATAGAAAAAAATCCCATTACAAGACATTTTATTGTATTTAGACTGCTTATTTATGTCTTTTTTTTAATGTGTGAGTGACATATTACTTTAGGTTTTTGAAAATGGTCTCCAGCTCTCTCTCTCTCTCTCTCTATATATATATATATATATATATATATATATGTATGTGTGTGTGTTCTCTTCTTACAGAGCATATTATAGATTTAATCATTCATGTTATGCATAAAATTTAAATTTTCACCCCAGATGGAGGAGCTCATTGACGGCATTCGCTGGGCATTCATTGACATGCTGGAGAAGGAAAATGACTGGATGGACCAACAAACAAAAAAGAGAGCCATAGAGAAGGTACATTCATTGAAACAGTTGGCTAGACTACTTTTGTTGGACATGGTTGGATCATAACATTAGTTTAATTGATAGAAACAGCAGTGAAGCCTGAGGTTCATGAAGGTTGGGGAGACGGCAGTATGATTGGTGGCAAAACTGGCTTTATGGTTACAACACTTTAGAATTTGAATTGTATTTACTAGATTTCTTTCTCCATCTACACTATTTTGCCCACAAACCTCAGCACTTTAACCCAGGAGGCACACTCTTAAAATGAAACTATAGATTTCACAGTCAACAGAGAACCACTTGCAGTAGTTTGAGTAGTTTATTGTCCGCAGTTAGGAGCAATTACACTTTTTTTTGCTTTCATCAGTCAAAACTGTAACGTCATGTTTAAAGAGCAAAGCTTCCATGCCAGAGCGACTAGGAGACTAGGAAATTATAAAAGATGAATGCTGCTATTTCTTAATATTCCAGAGTTGTAATATGAATCGTATTCTATGTCTGCTGCTGTGACAAAATAATTTCCCTCAGGGATTAATAAAGTACCCATTTATTCATTCATGTAATAATAGTTTCTGCAGATGCACCATCCATCCCTTAAGTGTCATGTTAATATCTTTAATATTTTTTACTTGTATTTATATTTTTTACTTACTCAAGACAGAAAGCAAGATATGCATTGTTTTTTCTGATAAAACTATCAATAGTGGTTTTACAGCTTCCTTGTAACTTCATGACAAGCATGTTAGAGTCATATACTTTGAGAAGCTCAAAATAATAATGATTGTGTTCTGTTTATTGCTACATGCTTTTACTACTCTTAAAAGCATAGGTCAGATTATTAAAGTGTGATTTTGTGGAAAGGTTATGACGATCAATATCTTACCTGTTGTAGAAAGCTTTTTGAACAGCCTCAGTTTAAAGAAATAAAGGTACATTTTGATCAGATTGATGAGCTATTCATAGTGATTCATGTGAACAATATCTTAAAAATATTTCAGTCCACCATCAGTTTTTGCCTGTAAATGCCCAAGCCTGCACAGGAAGTGCCACAGCTAGCTGCTGCTTCTATTAGTGTGTGCAAAAGACAATAGAATCTATGAGAAATAGTTAAAAGAAATGGTTGAGACTGTCGTTTTTTTAACAGCACTATATTCCATTTTGGCCTTGTTTGGACTAGCCGTTAACTCATCAGTCCAAAAAGCTATCTTCACCAAATAAAATATTGCTTATAGCTTCTACAGATGACCTCACTTTTAAAGATCTAAGTCTTATATTTTAGCATCACGTCACAATCATTGCTGGGAGCCACCAACGTTGTTAAGCTTCTTCCTGTCAGCTTTCTATTACCCGTAAAAGTGTTAAAACTACTCAGTTAGCACACTCATTGTTAGTTCAGTAGATTTTATCACATTGTTTATGACTGTGAATTTGTGCTTAAACCATTCTGTTTTACACTAAAGGCTCATGCAGTCCTGGCTAAGGTTGGATACCCAGAGTTTATTTTGAATGACACCTACCTGTGTGAAGATCTAAAAGAGGTTTGTATGGCACCAATGGGAGATGATTGAGTGCAATAGTCCAGTACTCTTGTTTATTTTATTTATGTTCATGTAATTTTATCCCATTACAAATGGATGTAACAAATTCACTCTCAAAGATAAACATGATAAACACGATAATCATTATCTGACATTTAAGAGCTTTGTTGTTAAGTTAGAGCAACTTTGAGGGGTAAAAAATAAACTGTTTTGTATCTGTTTTTGTGCGTGTTTTAGCTTGAGTTCAGTGAAAAGGATTACTACGGTAATGTGATGCAGACACTGAAGTTTATTGCCCAGTCTGATATTTCCTGGCTGCGAAAGAGCGTCCCACGAACAGAGTGAGTGGCTACTCCCTGTATAAGATTTTGTGTTTTACATTCTTACTCACATTTTTGTTGTTTTTGTTGTTTTTCTCCCCAGGTGGTTTACAAACCCAACAACTGTGAACGCATTCTACAGCTCATCAACTAATCAAATCAGTAAGATATTCTCTGAAATATGTTTATTAAGACAGATAATTGTTTGGTTTTGTTTTGTTTTTTTTGGAAAATGTGAGATTTTGGTTAAATTTTAAAGGCTTTTAAAGTAAAAACTAACAACTATCTTGAGTTCAGAAAAGAAAGAGGGTTAGAGAAATAGAGAGAATTTTAAAAAAGTATTTTTTTTTTTACTATTTTTTTTTTTTATAGGATTTCCTGCTGGAGAGCTTCAAAAACCCTTCTTCTGGGGAAAAGAGTATCCAAGGTGAGACTGAATAAATGTGACACGCTCTACTAGCAGACTGAAAAAAAGCCTTTTTATACTTTTCTCAGTAAAAAATAATTGCTGACTTTTTTTTGACACAAGCCAAAGAAACTCAACCTGTCCAGAGGGCACAATTTTGTGTTTTGTGTTCCACAGAACCTGAAACTACAGTAGTAAAACAATGAACCTCTCAAAGTTGTAAAAACAGCTTGAATCGCTGTTACATAAATTTGGTTTTGATTCCATAAAGCTTTATTTATTTAAAGTTAGTGTTTTATCCTACTATAATTTTTATTTGTGGCTTTTTCACACTTGTCATTTCTCGAGTTCTTAATATTTTTATTAATGGAAAAATGTAATGAAAAGAAAAAAAAGAAAGATTATAATCTAATACTGTAGCTGCTTTTTGCACTCCTTTAAAGAGCTTTCTGTAAAACTGAAATAAATACTTTTTACAGCATCAGGCCACAGACACAGCCCAATAATACTCATTTGCTGTTCAGTAAATCTGTGAGTGTAATGAGCTTATAGCATCTCCAGCTAGAAATAAGTTAGTTATATCCATGAAAACACATTTAAATGCTTCATTTTGTCATATTTTATTCTAGTTCTCTTAGCATTTAGCTCTCAGAACTGTACGATTGACTTAAAAGCTACCAAAGAAGGAAAAAATCTAGCTTCTTAGTCATTTAGATTGTGTGCTTAATGGTTAAAAGGGAAGTATCTTCTCATATTTTTTTTTTTCTTTAACGTCTGGTCCTGTTTATTTATTGTATTTTGTTGGATTGATTTCACATCATTCATTAAATTTTTTTAAATCCACAATGTTCCTTTTTACTGCTTGTGGCTAATCCCTTTTTTTATTATTTTGTTTCACAGATCTTTAAGTTATGGGGCCATTGGAGTGATAGTTGGGCATGAGTTAACTCACGGCTTTGACAATAATGGTAAAAACTAAAAGACAATGACTTCAGAAAAGTCTCTATAGTGTAGGAGACTGTAAACTCACTGAGTTACTGGTTTAGTTTTTTATTATTTTCATTGCTGCTTTTTAAACAGGTCGCAAATATGACAAAAATGGCAATCTGGACCAGTGGTGGAGCACGTCATCTGTAGCGGCCTTCAACGAGAAGACTCAGTGTATGATCGATCAGTATAACGACTACTACTGGGAGGAAGCTGGCCTAAAAGTGAGAAACAGATTTTTTGATACTTGTAAAATAATTTATAGCGCTGTGAACAAAAAGTATTCGCCCCCTTACAGATTTCTCCTGTTGTTTTTTTTTATTATTATTATTTTTTGTCATAAAATGTCTCAGATCAAGAAATTTCAAAATCAGACAAAAATATTGAGTAAATACAACATGAAGTTTTTCAAATAATGATTTCATTTATTATCCTGGCTCTATGTCTGCCCCCGCCTTTGTGAAATCATGACGTACCTGTAATTTTTATTTGGAAAGTATGAGTTAAATTTCACTAGACCTGGTTACTGCCAAACACGTAGGATCAAGAAATTGCCTAGATAAAGCCATTATTCCAAAATAAAAAAAAAACATGGAACAGTGGCGAACCTGCCAACCAAAATTACTGCGAGAGTGCATCAACGACTCATCCAGGAGGTCCCAAAAGAACACAGAAAAGCACCTAAAGCTCTGCAGGCCTCACTGACCTCAGTTAAGGTCAAGTTTAGGATTCAGTAAGAAGAAAGAGACAAAGGACAAAAATGGTCTCCATGAGAGAATTCCAAGGCCAAAACTACTGCTGGCCAAAAGGAGCAATCTTGATGTCCGGTTATCTTTTTGCTACGTTAGGCTCAAGCGCCCTTGGGTTCTGCAGCAGGATAATGATCCGAAGCAGTGATGTGAAACACTTATTGCCATTTACTGCAAACATTTGCACAAACAGGGGCACAACCAGTTATCATTAACCTTTTGTATTTACTCAGGTTATCTTTGTCTAAGGATCTGAAACACAGAAATATAACAAAAAAAAAAAAAAAAAAAAGCAAAACCTGTAGAAATTTGTAAGGGGGGCAAATACTTTTTTTCAGCTCTGTAAAGTTAAAACATACTGAATCTTTTATGTTCAAATAATATGATGATGTCAGAAGCCCACAGTTCAAACTAATGTGGCATGTGAATGTACTGTGTTGTAGGTGCGCGGTAAGAGAACACTAGCAGAAAACATAGCAGACAACGGGGGAATAAGAGAAGCATTCAGGGTATGTAATTTAAGAGAATAATCACCAATAGAACTGCCTAAAAGACCTCTCTAAGAGCAGATATTTTAACCTATTGTACATGAAACAAAGACGGCTGTGATTAGCTACTCCGACTTCAGAATGATTCACCTATATCCATCCCATTAGGAAGTCAAGGTGAGAAAATGTTTCTTCTTGTGTTTGTGTGTAGGCTTACAGGCGGTGGGTGGATGAGAGCAGAGGCGGTGTGGAGGAGCCTCTGCTGCCAGGAGTGGAACTGAACAACAATCAGCTGTTTTTCCTGAGCTACGCACATGTAAGGACACACATACATGCACTTGTTCTAACTGTGCTTTCATAGCCAAGATGCAATTTTTCCAAAAAAAAAAAAAAAATCTTTTAGCTGTGGATTTTTTTTTTTGCTTGTTAACAAACCAATGTAAATATTGATCTCTGGAAAATAAATGGTGCGCCATAAGAATGAAATTAAAAGCTGCAAGTTAGGAAATTAAATTAAATTAATTCAGTTTTAATAATACATCAGTTGAATTTCTGGGCATTAAAAGTGTGTCAGCGTTGTTATTTTGTATCTGTAAACGTCAATAGGTGAACATACTTGTGCTATTTTGGAGTTTTCAGCGTCCAGCAAAGCACCTTAATTGGCCACCACCATAATAGGCAGGAAATCATGTAATCATCTGTGTTTGTATGTGTGTGTTTGTATTTAGCTGTCTGTCTGTCAAAATGTCACACTATCATGGACCACTATTTGGATTTGAATGAAAGTAATAGATGGATGTACATCTACAAATGATTTACCACCACAGCTAATTTTAGTTCATTAAAGAGTCGGTCAGTTTGACAGATATTGAGCTCAAATTTGGTGTGTTTCTATCTGAGAGTCATCCTTAACACAAACTTTGAGCACAAGCAGAATGGACATTTTTGTTTAAAATTGTGGCCTGCAAGGCAATATGCATTTCTTCAAGGAATGCTGCTTTTGAATTTTTTATATGTTTGCACCATGCAGGTTAGATGCAATTCATACAGACCAGAAGCAGCCAGAGAGCAGATTCAGAACGGCGCTCACAGCCCACCAAAATACAGGTGATCATAAACAAAATGCACACACCACCACACAGAAAGCATCCCTCCAATCTGACTTTATCGTCATTATTATCGTCACGCAGAGTCATTGGAGCGATGAGTAACTACAAGGAGTTCCGGAAAGCGTTCAACTGTCCCGAGTCATCAGTGATGAACCGAGGAGCGCAGTCCTGCCGGGTGTGGTGATCTCTGACCACAGGCTGACACTGAAGCTCTGCACCAGGCCTGAACTGTCAGCAGTTAAAGGCAAATAAAGCTTGACGACTTTGCCAAAAGAGTTCCCATGATGAAGGAACAACAAAGGCACGAGTCGTTCCCTCTGAAACTGTCTGATACATGGACATGTTTGGTTGAGAATTGAGACGTTTTTAAAGGCAAGCCTTTAATTGACTTACAGTTTTCAAATCTTTTCACTGATTTATGTGTAAACGACCAAAGTTTAAAGATTATACCAGCATGAAAACTTAAGAGCTGTGTATGTAAACCTTTTACTGAAACAGATGTTTATTAAGTTAAAAAAAAACTCAGAGACTTTAAAACATGTCTATTACTGTAAATATACAAATACTGTTACTTTTGTATTAATTAAGCAAATATATTTATTTTATAATTGGAATAAAATGACTTATTAGGTCACTGCATGTAATTCTGAACACTGTAAACCAAAAATCAGTTTGAGGAGTTTATTTTCTTTACTTTTTTTATATATATAATTTTGAAAACCAACACTGAAACAATAGCCCACTGGATTTTTTAGGTCTTAATATAACTTTGAACTACACAAGACCAGGTACCCATTTTATTTTTTTAAGACTGCAGGACCAACAGTTTGTTTGTTAGGTCTCAGTTTTGTTTTGTTCTTGTACTTTGTGTTTTAATCACATTCTTGTGTAGGAATTGTACTTGACTTTAAATGTTGCAGGGACAATCAACCCAAAAAATGATAAATTCTCAAATATAGATATATTTTTAATGCTTTTAAAATGGATAATTTCATTATAAGTGAAGCTGCTTTTAGTAAGTGGTAGGGACATTTTAGATAACAGTAATTATTTAAATACTGTGGTGCAACTTGACTACCAACCAAAACATCAGCTCAAAACCAACACAGATTGAAACTGACTGAATACCCCATACCTAAGTTGTTGTAGTTAATAAAAATATCTTTAAGAATTTCTAATTAAGCTCTAAAAGAACGAGAAGTTCTAAATACAGCTTTTAGGTGGAAATGTTTTTATCAACATGCTATTATATCAACATTAATATTATTATATGATCTTCTGTGTTTTGGTTTCTTAAAATATCATATTTTTGTAGCTTACTGTGAAGAATTGTGAGTTATAACGGCTTTTATGTAATGTGATCATGGTTTATTCTCTGTTTATTTGCTTTTGGCAGGTTATAATAAAACTCTGAGACATTATGATTAAGTTTTCCAAGATTGATACGTGAAGTGTGTGTGCATGAGTGTGTGATTGATGTGACTGACAGCGCAAGATAAAGCTGATGAATGGTCAACAAAAGCTTGTCCTTTCATTGATTGTTTTTTTATTTTTATTTTTTTCTTCTGGACTTGCTATTATACTCATACTGCACACATCACATCTCATTCATTTATACCAGCAGTTCCCATGGCAACTCATTTTGTGTTACACGAGTGAGTTTAACTTGATGGCACGTGTGCATTTGTATGTGTGTGACTCTCAGTTTGTCTTACAGTATCCAGTGGGGGTGGGGGGTAACATTAATGATGTGTATTTGTGGCAACACCAGCAGCAGTCTCATCAGTTCACACCAATTAGAAAAACAGTCCGATCCGTCAGCCGGTTATTGTGCGAGCGTGTCTCGGTGGGGTGTTAGCTGATTAAGAAACAGGGAGGAAGGAAGCGAAGTGGATGATAATGAGCGGGGATCTACTTTGACTATCTGAGCCACATCAGGCCTTCTTTAGAGACTTGGATCCGTCAACAGTGGCAGTTTCGATTGACGATAAGCGTAAGTGAAGAAAATGTTGCTCTGGTTTTTTTAATGCAATAATTCAGATCTGTTGAACTAGGGTTACATAGTAAGATTATGAACAATTAACATCCTAACTTTTTTAACAAAGTTAGTTTGAAGAACTTGAGTTTAATTGTGACTAAAGCTAACAGTTAGTCCAACACAACAAAGGCGAAAAAGGGACTGCAGCTGTCGTAAACCAACGTCAATTGCAAGTGTTCATAGTGGTTCAAGCAAACACTAATTTACGAACCTTTACATTACTGTAACTTCTGCAACACATAGAATGCTGAGCTCATTTGCATGTGCAAACAGAACAACAACTGTGGCACTTCTGGCAAGAATATCATAATAACTTTTGCCAAAGTAAACGTTCAAACCGATGGCGGCGTAAAGATTTATAAAATAGCGTTAACCACTATGATTTTTTCAAGACTGGAGTTGCTTTAAGACAACAGATCTCTACCCCTTGTGTAAGCCGTTAGCTTGTCAATTCAGTGAGAATGAAACTATTTCTTCAAACTGAGGTCGCTCAAAGAGCTACCTACAGCAGGTAAGATATTCACTGTTTGACTTGTCACTGATCCCCTTTTCAGACAATATTGACTACTCCTTTAATGTAATTTGACTGTAGTCCTTCCTTTTACAAAATAAAAATAAAAGAAGTACCCAATGCATTTAGTTTTTTTTTTTTTTACTTTGTTCATTTTAGCATTATTTAGGGTTCAAGGGTCATATTTGATGAATAAGAAAATGCAGCAACATCTAATGTCGGATTGAAAGAGGGGGGGTGAATCATGAAAGACCGACAAAGGTGACCATATTAGAAAGGAGGACTCTGAGTTCTCTTTTTCATAGGGTTGGATCTCATGCTGATTAGTGACCAATTTGTTCCAGCTCAATCAAGGCGTGCTGAAGTGGCTGCATGCACCATCAGGACACCAAACCAGCTATTAGTCTCGGACAAATCTGGCCTCCGCATCATGGCTGGAGATCCATTAAATCTCCACAGGACTGTTTTCTTAATCTCACTCCTGCCCACTCCTGGAGTTTTCTACTTTAAACATATATATATATATATATATATATATATATATATATATATATATATATATATTTGTAACACAGAAAGTAGTTTCTTTCGTACAGTAAAGTTCTGCTTTAATCCTCTTCTTTACTTCATTTATTGACTTTATTGCAGTAAATGAAGCCAGATATGTGGTGAGTGGGGTGGGAGTGGGTAAGCTGGACCAACCTCTGTATCCTGGCAGCTGTTTACATCTGATGTCATGTTACCATTCGTTTTGGATGGATCAAGTCTGCCAGATTGGGAAAACAAGAAGCACGTGGAAGAAACGTTTTAAAGAGGTTCACAAACTGATTAGTTGGCTAAATAAATTGGACATTTTTTAAAAATAATATTCATTAACTACATCTGAGAATACTAAGGCAAATAAATGGCAAGCACAAGAACTGCCTGTCATGCTACAAGTGTTTTTCTGTCTGGTGTGTATCATCAGCTGTCATATGTGTCAACAAAAACCAAGTACCCAAATGGATCTTAAGGGGTACATAGGCTTGTCACTGGGTTAGGACCCCAAAAACTACAGTTCTTGTACCTTCAACTAGTAGGGTACTTATCGGTACAGATATAGTTTGTATCTTTTTTTAAATTAGTCCCTAAGAAAGTCCAAAAATGGCTTTAGCAGAAATGGTTTCAGCTACCCATTTTTTATCAGAATATCATGGATCCCCAACATATGATGTAGGTCTTTTATTCAAGGTGAAATTTAAGCATCAAGTAAATTTTTTTACACTTTGCAAGTACACAAATCAAAGTATCATTTAAAGAATATACTGTATTAGCATTAAACCTGTCGCCACCAAACATCACTCTGAAGCTGACTCAGAACATGGTTTAGAAGCTGACATCCATCTGAAAGCAGGAAAGTTGTATTTCTAAAATTGCTACAGTTTACAGCAAGTATTTATTTGTTAAGAAGTCCAATCAAAACGGTTTTTAACAGTTTTTATGGTTGTTTATTTTAAGATAGATAAGCATTTCTGTAATCAAAATGATTAAGTATTTTATTAGTGTATGGTTTTGAGAAACTTGTACTGCTGACACATCTGACACAACATTTTTTTATGCAAACTTAGTCTATTAATTCCTTTAATTATTTGGCTTTTCATTTTAATAGTAATTGGAAAAAGAACACATAATTTAAGCTATGACAAACTCAAGAGCTTACCTTAGCTGAGACATCATGTTTGTCTTTGTTCTAACTGTGCCGTGGCCTTATGTAGTGTACTTGACATTCATAAACAGATTAGATTTTTTTCCTGTGGTTGCAGTGGTGAATCGAGGTATCGGCGCACCACTGATGATGTTTTTTCACTGCGCACATAGCTCAAGGTTAAGATACTTTGAGTTGATTCACCTCTTTGTAATCAGTCTTTATGCAACTGAAAATTCTCCCCACTCTGGATAGGTTTACTCAGACTTTATGGATGAACTAAGAGTTTGTTAAACCTTCCTCCTAAAATACCCCCCTGGATGTCCTCAGTTGCCTCATCTTCCAGCTCCTCCCTCACCTGTATCCCTTTACTAATCTGTACTCCAGTTGATACTTTCAATCACCCCTAACAGATTATAGTCTTCATTTTCTTTTGTTTTTCAGGCTTTGTCAGATTGGCCTGTTAATTCCTTGGTGCTTTTGCCTTGTTTTGTTTTGATGACTTAAATTCCTGCCAATTTTGTTATTAAAGTCCAAGTTTTAATCCTCAGCCATCTGCCTCCTGTTTGCCGGCACTGGGTCTAACCAAGGACCCAACCCAGCCTCCCAACAGGGAGTAAATAAAACAGGATTTCAAAAACAAACGCAAGTACTCCTGAACAATTTAAGTTTTAATGGATAAATCATTTAAAAAAATATTTTCTATCCTCATTCATTTATCCCAGCAGTTCCTATGGCAACTCATTTTAATCAAAAGTTTTGCAGACATCCTTGCTAACCACATTTTACAATGAATACCACCCCCTGAAATTACCTTGGTGCTCTGTTTCTTGCAGAGACATTAATACTGTGCTACTGACAGATTTTATGCCGCTACATCACTGAGTTGTGGTAAATCTACTTCACTAGCTGTTGTAAAAAAAAAAAAAAGCAACACTGCTGATTTGCTATTTGAATCTTTTTCTCATTATGTCTAACATCAGTACAAAGTCTGACCCCCAAAAGACACAGAAAATAAATATATTTTGAACCCCATCCATCCATCCATCCATCCAAGTTTGGTCCACCTGCATTTAAACTCATTAAAGGCACTAAGCTTTCACAGCCTAATGAGTGAAAAATGGTTGTAATACTTTTGGACCTTTACAACTTAACTGCTCCCACAGTATTGATCTTAGCCCTTCTGAAATAAAAATTTAAAAAGGCAAAAACAAACAAGCAAAAAATAAAACAATAACAATAAAAAAAAAACATATGGGGTTCATTTTTTCCAACAGTATTTGATAATCAAACAAATGCTATTATTCAACCTAGTCTCTTCCAGTAAAGGTCCCCTGAAGTTAAACCCTTTCTCTCATTTGCTGATTTGGAGAAATTAATCAATGCCTTTACTTTATTCAAATGCAATTAATGCAATAGTGTTTTTGTACCAGTACCTGCTTTCTCAACTGCAACTTTGTTCAAAAGACTGTCGCACAACTTCTGGCAAAAAATATTGTATGTAGGTCACTTCTGGTCAACACATTTTTTTTTACCTACATTTGAGTCTTCTAATATTTACTAGATTCCTGTTAGTAGAGATATTGTCAGAAGTGCAAAGACCCAACCAGTTGAAGACAAAGCTCATACGCTGATTTCAGCTTCTGCCACTAAGAAGGTGGGACAAACAAGCTGAGGCTCTTTTCCGAGGTGGTGTCCAGATTAAATTTAGAGACTTTTAGAGACTTGGGGGAAAAAGCTCTCCTCAGATATCATTCTCTGCCTTTTTAGCTACTCAGGTTTCCCTTCATGTCATTGGGTCTTTCCCAGTATTTTTATCAGGGTTGTAGCACCAAACGGCATCATCTTTTTTTTTTAATCTATTTTTTTCTGGCTCTTTTGTGCTATGAATGTGAAGGAGAGGCAGTGAGCTGCCTATTTTATCTACATCCGTCTGCATCTATCTTATCTGCTTCTGGCCTGTTACTGTAATCAAATCTTCGCGTCTCTGAGAGGCCTTGAAGAAGACTTTACAGTATTCTTCCCGATGGCTTCCTTCCTCCATCATTTGCACTTACTGCATTCTGCCTGGCATTGTGAGTTAATGCCCAAATGACATTTAGGAAATATAAATGCTGCTGACCAACAAGATTGTGCTGTGACCAGACAGACAGAAATAGCAAAGAAGCACAAGATTGAAAAATTGGAGCAGATGGCGGAAATGGCTGATATTTAAAACCCATAATCGAAGAAGACGGTAGTGCAATGCCTTGACCTCTCGTGAACACGTAAAGAAAAACTGGATTGTGCAAAAGACAGTTTAATTTTAATTGTTGAAAAATCCAAAACTTTGATTTGTTTACTCCATTTTTACTCCTCTTTTTTGGCCAACGCCATGCCTTTTATGGTAGTTGTAAAGGCTTCACAAGCCACTGCAGTCCTTTGTCAAGCACCTCCAAGAATTCCACAAAAATAATACAATTATTTAAAAAAATCATCAATCAGATGCTGTCTGTGGGCGCAGCAGTGAGAACATGTTTCAGTTGGAGGGTATTGTGAGCATATGTGATTTTATATGATTCTAAACACACATATGCAAAATAGTATAAATCCAAATATATGCGGTGAAACGCACACTAGCAGTGCGTGTTGTTTTATTTATTATCTTATTATTTAATGGGCAGCACAATGAATTAGTGGTTAACACTGTTGCCTCAGTCCTGGGTTCAAGCCCTGGGTTGGGCCTGGGGTCTTCCTGTGGGGAGTTTGCATGTTCTCCTTGTGTTTGTGTTTTCTTTGGGTACTCCAGTTTCTTCCCACAGTCTAAAAACCAGGCTGTCTTCATTCCCAAGCCCTTGAAAAATAGATCTGTATCTCAGTGGGATTTGTCTGATTAAATAAAGGTTAAATAAATAAAATAAAAGCTTTAAATATGAACATTGAAACATGTGCTGTATATTTTAGACACACAATATCTAAGGATTGTTCTCCACCAGACAACATCTCCCTCTAGAAGGTTAAACAACTTGATGTGCTTAGATTTTATGAGATATAGAAACAAATGATCACTTGTAGTGGTTTTGTGAAATAATTTACCTAACCTTGTAAATCTTTTTGGTGCTTCAACGTGCTATTAAAGGCTCCCTGCTCCCTAATGGTGTCTGACATGAGTACAGCTTGGCAATTTGACTTTTTCTATTGTTTTCAATTGCCTTTTATGAAACGACTTTATCACTTTTTATTGTTTTCTTTATGTTTATTGATTTTATCATTTGCGATTTTACTCTTTTTATGAGATGTCGTTTTGCTAGCCTTTATCCTAAAAACTCTGGTACCAGTCTTGTTTGAGTATAAAGTGTGCTTTGTAAATACATTTTACAATGATGTAAGCAGTCTTTCTTCATACTACCAGTATACAATGACTCTTCTAGGCTGGAAATATAAAACGCCTCAGTTTATGCTAATGTGCAGCCTATGAACTAAGTCAGTAATGCTCAAACCAACCAATAGCCAAATTTCCAGATTTCACTTAGTTGCCTAGTAGCTTTAAAAAGAGAGCAAATTCTCATTTAATTTTTACTTTTATAGGCCAGAAGTCTGGTTGGGTGTAGGTTTTCATATCACAAAATAAAGTTTTGTTCTCATTTATTAGAGGAAGGTGGGACTACTGCTCCTAAGTCTTTCAAACAAATCTGCCCTACACAACGGGTGATGGATGGGCAAATAAATAATACAGAGGGAGGGAAAATAGAAAATGAAAGGACAGCCTTTTTATTAATGGATGGCCTGAACCAAAACAGATGGATAGGGGGATGGGGGGATTCAGGCATAGAAAGAAGCCTCTTGAAACTTTACTTTCATTTAGTTGTCCTAAATAATAAAGAGAAAATGGACAAACATGAGGTCAAAAGAAATGTGCAGCGCATCCAGCATATGGACACACATCAAACAACAGTCTGTTAATAGTAAGATCTTAAGAGGTACTCTTCTTTTTCTGCCTGTACCTTTCCCCATGATATGTTCTTTTCATGTGTACATGTGGGTTTTTGAGTGTACTTATTTGCTTTTAAATCCCATTAGGATTCTTCCTACTTCATCTCAATATGAGCAGAAAATAGCCTGGAAATAAAAGTACCTGCCTCATTTCAACAAACTCCATTTGTTCTCTTCATTTTCCTTTTTGTGTCCTGCTCTCACACTATTCTGATTTCTACTAATCTTTTAAAGACACTAATTAGTACTTTTGTTATCACAAACCGCCTCAAGCCACTTACATCTCCTCAGTCTTTCGCTCTCAATTCTGCTCTTCCTTCCTCCCCCCAGGAGACGTTAAATCAGTCATTCCTTTGCCGTTCTTGCCTCACTGGACTCGTAATGGGGATTAAAGGCTAATTGAGGCTTAATTGAATAACAGATTAGAACATATTCACAAACGCTATTTCCTTGAATTTTTTTTTAGTCTTTACTGAATTTTTTTCCAGGAATAATGATCATATGATGTTTCCTACAGAAGGCTTATTAACCTGCGTGCATTTCCATGTCTTGGTTAAGTAGTTCTGGGTTGAATAGCTTAATTAAAAACTCATAGACAGTAAATGGGTATTCCTTAAATAGATTGTAAATGGGTAATTGAATGCATTAGCTCATTCATTTATTACATTTGGTTTTAGTTCTTTGAATTGGTTGCCTAATACATCAGCTATTCATCTTACAGTTTAGAAATTGCTCTTTATTTGGCAACAAGCTGTGAAGCTATCACCAGAAATGAGGTGTGACATTTGAACATTTGCTTAAAAAATAACAAAAAATAAAACTGATCATCCTCCTATTTGAAAACCAAACTTTCTCTGTAGAGCTTGAATGTAAAAAACAAAAGAACAAAACAACAACAACAACAACAAATGTTTAGATAAACAGACATTTGGGAATAACATAAAGATAATGAAGCTGGCATTCTTTGAATGAATGCACATTGCCCTAAACTTTGCATGTTAAAGTTTTATATAAAGATGTCACACAATATGTTGGTGCTTACAGCATATGTTGGTAACGACTTTCATCTATCACCACACCAAATTTTAGCTCATTATCTGTAAAATTAATTGAGTTATACACACCTTTGTGTTTGCTAGGATTGATTATCTCTGGCAGCCATTTTGGTTTGGGCTGACTTCAACAAGTAATTACTTGTAAATGTACATACAATGATTACTTTCCGAGAGTTTCATTAAAACCCATCCAGTGATTCATACGACATCTTAACACAGAGAAAAATACACGCACACACACACACATCCACACACACTCATAGGCAGTTACATGATTGCCAATGTTTTGGTTTTGGCACAAATCAAACCAGAATTTTTAGTCAGATATGTTAGTGGAAATGAGGAGTAGGGGGTTATTCTTTTCCAAATACCTTTAAAATCCTTGCTAAATGTCTATATTTACTTTTTATAGTATTGTTGATACCCTCCCCTGTTAAAATATACACCCAACATACTAAAAAAAAATGCAATTTATTGGTACTTCAAACAGAATTAAAGAATTGCAATAAAATTAGCATTGTTGTGTTTTCAATAATCTTAAATAGGAGAGATAATATATATATATATATATATATATATATATATATATATATTTTTTTTTTTTTTAAGCAGCCAAAATAAGTAGGCACATGGAAAAATACATGAGCACAGCACAGAAGGGCATTGGCATAAATAGCAGAGGAGCCAAACACCAACTCCTTGTAGACCACACAGTCGCCCGAGACTGCAAAACCCGACACACCAACCTGTGCACAGC
>NC_051450.1:10639149-10683115 GCF_001649575.2 Kryptolebias marmoratus | reverse complement strand
GTGGCTACAACAGATCCCAGGAACAACATCAGACATCTCAGTCCAGAAATGTGCAGTTCTAGGCACAGCCAAGATACTGCGCAGAACCCTCAAGCTCCCAGGCCTCTGGTAGAGGACCCGAGCTCAGAGGATGAAACAAAAAGACCACCCGCGGAGGGTGAGAAGGGAATTTTTTTTTTTTTTTAAGTTAACAGGCTTTACAATGTCAGTACTAATAATAATAATGCAAGCTTAATAAATCAGTGTCACTACAATGAGCAATTTCTAAAAAAATTATTTTTTTGTATGTGTTCACTTTTATATTTAGCTTTTTTGCTGTATGATTATAAATCATTACTATATATGTGAGTCACTTTAAATTTACAAGTCTTTTTATTGCAATTTTCTTCACAAGAATATCCTAAAAATCAAAATCAAATTTGTAAAACCCTTTCCTCAAAAAGCTTATAACGAGCTACTGAAAATGCTACTATGCTACATTATTCAGACAAGCTGAAAATGTGCTGCTGGTTTTATTCTAAAAAACATACTCCTAGACTTATTTCAGAGTTTGCATCTTGAACAAAGATACTGCTCTACAAAGCTATGTATCTTAAACCCAGCTAGCTGTTATGACTTCATCATGGAGATGCACTTTCCCTGGATGTGAGAGTTTGTAGAACTTAGGACCTTCCTAAATTGCCAGAGAGTATTCAAATTAAGATGAATTGCACTCATTTTGTAAAGAAAGAAGTTAAAAATGTGTCACCAAAGACACCAGAGGACACATCAGCTCTGAGAATGTGATTTATGCTAAGTGACTCCACAGACCACATTTACAGCCTTGTACTGCATTGTTTTAGTGGAACAAGCTGGTGAAGATTCTCAGTTATCCAAGACATGGTATTCCTAGCAAGCTAAATCAAAGAAAATCTATTTTCTTAAATATATCTTGAATACATTTCATTTATCATTTAAGGAGTTTGCTCAATAAATAATAAGAAAAAAGAAAACTATGTGAACATCCTTATTGTTAATTTTATTATGTGAAAAGCCTATTTCCTACTGAAGAGGTTGAACGGGTCTACAGCTATAAGAACAAAAAGTACTGAAGTGCAGACAGTGGACAATCAGTGATTCTGTACTGAGCCATCCTAATGAAAACAAAAAAACAAAAAGGAGGATCACTGCCAACACAACTCATTTTAAAATTGCTTCTTTTGTAAACGTTGACTGGAGACAGTTGGGATTAAGGGATACACTGCAGTTGCAACATTTTATAGCTGGATTGATTATCTTTCCCTTTGGGTCTTTATGTTGCACCAACATATTGGCTGCATGCCTGCCATGAGAGTGTCTATCACACAGTTCAGCAATGTTGTTAAGTCATGGTAACCTAGCTAAAAACTGACTGCAGTGTGTTATAGTTTTATAGTTATTATGTATAATAGTTAGTACAGTTTATATAATAGTGTATACAGTGTATCCCCTTTTTCACGTATTGATGAAAGTGGTGCATACAAACCTGGCAATATCACTATCAAATTTCTCCTCTGTGACCAATGCACTAAACACTTGCCTATTTATAATATTATGGTATTTAGGGACTTAGTTATATTGAGATTTAAAACTTGACCTACAAACTCTGAGCTAGAAGCAGTAGTCTCACTTCACAATGCAGTGCAACACAGTTCTCAGTCTTTTAAAAGGTTTTAAACAGATACTTTAAAAAATGTGTCAAGTGTTTCCGTGCAATCCACTGCTCCTCTTTTGGAAACAAAGTGGTCCCCTTGATGCCAGCCCCTGGTTTAAATCCAACATCATTTTCTCCTAACTTTAACTCTCCCATTGGCTTCCTATCATATTTTCCAGTTTTGGAAATGTTCTCTCAAAGAAAAGGCATTTTCTCTGATTTGATTTACACAAGATTTTACGACTTTGTTCACACAAGTCATCAAAACAGACAAAATTGTTATAATTTTCATAAAATTTGGAGTACTTTATTCTTTTTTGTCATATCCTTGGTGTGGAAAAAATGACTGATCATTAGGAATGACTGTGTAAGACAGTAGGTGTATAAATATGACTTCAGCAGATGGACATAATTCCTTTCCCATAAATGGACACACACATACACAAACATGCACACTTCACTCCCCGTTTTTGCTCCCATGGCAACACCTGTGGGAATCTGGCACCCTCTTTTCCCCATGGAAACCACACCTGTTGACAATCTCCCAAACAATCGCAACATTGGTTCAATTATGTATAGAACTGTCCTGGCAGCTCTGACGTTATAAAGGTTTTTGAGATCTTTGCTGATAATTAATTTTGTGCACAACAGCCAACTATATCTTGGATCATGATACCGGTGACGAGGAGCGAGGCCAGGAACCGGACATGAAAGATGCTATAGAGGAGAAAGAATCGGAAGTTGAACAGCACACACAGTATGATTCAGATCAAGAGAGAACCAATGTGGGACAATCTAGTGATGAAGAGGAGGGTCTGCTCAGGTTGCTGTTACAAAATGGTGCATTAGCTTAGCCTGTGTTTAGACAGTAATTTTGTCAAATTCTCAGCTGTAATTTTAGGACTATGTCTTCTTTTCACCAGTAAAATCACACCAGTCAGTTTTGACCAAGAACACAAAATGTTGGTCTTTTAAACCATTATTACAGACATGAAATTACTTAAAAACAAAAATACTCATTCAACTTTGACACTAAGTAATCTGTGATAACAGCATGACGTTGTCAGGAACTCTCAGGGCATGAAGTGGATAAACCAACAATACTCCACTAATGAGAGCTGAATAAAGATTGAATATAAAGAGCTGGGCTGATGAGGTAGTTGGGAACAGGTGAATGATTACGAACCAGGGACAGATGCACATGAGAGTGACAAGCTGACATGGAAAAATACTGAAAAGCCGGTAAATAATAGGGCTGGTGAATAATAGCACAGATAAATCTAAACACAGGGAAGTAAAGCAGAGCCAAATTAATACAAACCAATGAATAAATGAAGGCAGAACTACAGGAACACAAAAACAGATTAACAAGAACCCACAGAGCCCATGAAACAGACAGAAATACAGATCTCACAAAACAAAACTACTGACAAAAGAGTAAAAAAATACCCAATCAAGATTACTGAAAGGAAAACCTAAACACAACCCAAAACACACAGATCCCAACAGACATCTTTAATCTGTAAATTTGTTTTTACTCATAAATAAGTTGCACAAGCTCAGGTTAGTGATGCCTACATGTCATAAAACAAACAGATGATATAAATTTGTACTGATCACAAGAAAACAAGTAGATAAAAAGCTCTATCATAGCATTAGTTTGTGATACATGTATTGTCGATTTATAATCAATGGCTAAGTCATCATCTTTCATCTTAAAACTTAACAATTTAATGTTTTTTGTGTGTGAAAATGAAATATAAACACATTTTGCTTTTCCACATTTTTGCTTTACGTATTTATTTTTGTTTGAAATAGATGAGAAAAATCCCTTTCTTGGGTGCACTGACAAAGTCACTTTTCAGTCCAAATATTCAAGGAGATTTTATCGAGTTATTAGATGGCATATGGCCAAACTGTAGGATGAACTGATGAACTCAATCATCAGTCCCTTTTTTTATTATTGCAAAGACTATTAAAGGTATACTTTTTAACAATGTATTATTTCTTTTCAATCGATACATAAAATGAAAAGTTTCTATTATCTTAATTCAAACCAGACTTAACTTATCTGAGAACAGTGGGTGATAGGGGTTGGGGGGGGGAGAGAGAGATTGATCTGTGTCTTGTCTGAATTCATTATCATATCTCCACGTCTCCCCTTCCTGTCCTTTTCCATTTTTAGGACTTTTCCTTTTAATGTCATGTATACCATACACCTCCACAATGAGCAGATTGGGAGTCAGCAGGTGTGTGTGATTGCACAGTTTTTTTTTTTTTTTTTTTTTTTTTTTGGGGGGGGGGGTCATCATTGCCATAGAAACGAATGCTTGGGGAGAAAAAAAAAGACAGTAATTTGTATGGTATCCGTGGCAACAGGCAACACATCAGAAAGACATATAGCTCTGCATCTGAAGGACACGAGTCTAATAGTCGTGCCTAAATTGCTGCCAAACACCTGTTAAGGTGGTGGGAAATAATAATAATAATAATAATAATAATAATAATAATAATAATAATAATAATAATAATAATAATAATAATAATAATAAAAGCTCTATAAATGCACAGATCACAGTTTTCTGTGAATATGATCAACTCCGTTAAGGACTTTTAATCCTGAGTTTAAATAGGCTATTCGAGATCAGACAGACAAAAGCTTTAAGGGTTTGTTTCTCTGTATCACAGAAGGGAGGGGCAGAGGAAGAGGGGGGGGGGGGTATATGGGCGGCCCAACAAGGAGACAAGAAGCTGGCAGAGGTTCGGTTCTACAGCCAGTCATCAGTGGCGAGTGAATGTAGGAGTTCTGCCAAACCACCGTGAAAAAAAGGGGGTTAAAAAAAAGAGAAGCCATCCTGCCGCAGAGGAACAGCCAGATTCGGCTGATGTGACGATCAAGCTCAGCGGGGCGTCCCCCCCTCCACACACACACACACACACACACACACACACACACACACCACCTCACACATCCTGCGACTCCCACCTCCATCCGAACCCACCGAGACCACCCCGCCAGCGGTGACTTGGTTGGTGATGCGGGGCGGAGCTGGACACACCGGCAGGTCAGCAGCATCTAAGGACAGCTTCCTGATCTCCGCCAGATCTGTCCCCTGCCGCCCTCTTTAGGTAAGTCTCCCGGCTCACCACGTGCACAAACTACTGATTTGGTTGAAAAAGTCTGCTTACCACTTACGGGGATTCTGTTGCGCACAGAGCAGAAAAGGATCGTAGTGAAATGTGAAGGAGGCCACCAGTTTGCCTTGTAATCGCACAGATCTTTTATTATTATTATTATTATTATTATTATTATTATTATTATTATTATTATTATTATTATTATTATTATTGTTGTTGTTGTTGTTGTTGTTATACCTGAACCTGACAGTCTGTGTGTGTGAATTATTATTATTATTATTATTATTATTATTGTTGTTGTTGTTGTTGTTGTTGTTATTTCCAGCGGATGAGAGAACTCCAGGAAAGCGGGGAGGCTCGGACTCTCCCCGGCTGGTGATCTCTTGCTCCGGGGGAAGAATCCTCCCACCACCCCGGCGTCGCCTCCCCGAAGCCAGACAGACCCGAGACTGGAGCCCACCGATGCGTCCGGCGACCCCTGATGCTCGGCGGCGCTCGGGGGCTTTGCGCTAGGATGCTGCGCCAGGTGTTGCACGCGGGACTCGGGACCTGCTTCCACGCGCTCGGCCGCTTCGTGGCCGGCCACCCGGTGTTCTTCGCCTCGGCTCCCGTGCTCCTGTCCATCCTGCTGGGCGCCAGCTTCAGCCGGTACCGCGTGGAGGAGGACGTGGAGAGCCTGCTCGCGCCCAAGCACAGCCTGGCCAAGATCGAGGGCAACCTGGTGGAGAGTCTGTTCCCCGTGAACCGCTCCAGGCACGCGCTCTACTCCGACCTGCAGACAGCGGGCCGCTACGGGCGCGTGATCATCACAGCCCGCAAGGGGAGCGTGCTGGACCCGCTTCACCTGGAGACTATCCTACAGGTAAAAAAAATAACACACTCAAAGAGTTTGAGAGAAGTCCACTAAAATCCAGATTTTGTTATTAAAGTGGAAATCATGATCCAGAGATAAATAAATTAAGAAAGGAAGGATTGCATATCGCCCATGGCCTTTAATGCCAGAGTTTGAATGGCTCTCAGCTACTACCGCATCAAATTTTAGCTCAACACTTGCAAAAATGACTGAGTTATAGTCATTTTCGCAATTTCTGAGCTCAATTAACTCTGGCTCTGATCTCGAATTGGCTTGACTCCAAAGGGTAATCAGCTGTAGCTGTGCACCCAATGATTGAGTTTCATTAAAATCTGTCCTGTAGTTCTAGAGATATTTTGCTAACAGACAAAAGGGTTGACTCTAGCAGTTAATGCCAAAGTTTTAGGGAAAGAGCTTATACAATGTGTAGTGTTTGGAGTATATGTTGGGGCTGACTCTTAGCTCCTACCACACTGAATCTTAGCCCTATATCTTTAAAACTGTAGTCATTTGTGTGTTTTCTATGATCCGTTGTCTGTGGCGGCCATCTTGAATTGAATTGACTCCAAAGGTTTATCAGTTGTGCGTCCAATGATTACTTTTTGAGAGTTGCACCTGAGTTGCAATCTGTCCAGTGGTTCATGAAATATTTAGCCATTGTGGCAGACGAACAAACACGTTTCTTTACTGACTGGCGCTTTTGTGTTCATGTTGGTAATGTTTTTTCCACTTCTGGACCTCTTACATGCGGAGTTCCGCAGGGTTCGATTCTGGGGCGACTTTTATTTTCATTACCTGCTTCAGCTGAGGTCTATTATAAGGAAGCACAATCTTTCCTTTCATTGTTACGCTGATGATTGCCAGATTTATCTGTCCCTGAAATGTTGTAATAGTTCTATAAATCATCTGTTGAAATGTATGAACAACATTAAGGCCTGGATGGCGTACATTTATTTAAGTTTTAATGATGATAAAACTGAAGGGATCTTGTTCAGCCCTAGCTCTATGTCGGGATCTCTCCCTGTGAATCTTGGTTCTCTTGAGCCATATCTTAAACAGTCTGTTTCTAATCTGGGGGTGTTTTTAGGACTGATTTTAAATTTAATAAGCAGATCAACTCTGTCTTAAAGAAGAGTTTCTTCTCATTTAGGCAGATAGTTAAACTTAAGCCTGTCTTAACTAGACCTGACCTTGAGAAAGTAGTTCATGCCTTTATTACACCCAGACTTGATTATTGTAATGCACTTTATGTTGGGGTCAGTCAGGTCTCCCTTTCACGTCTGCACCTTGTTCAAAATGCTGCGGCTCGGCTTTTAACAGGAACACAAATGTTTGAACACATTTCACCAGTTTTATCCTCCCTTCACTGGCTGTCTGTGGGTCATAGAATTGATTTTAAACTTCTCTTGTTAACTTAACTACATGGGCTCCATCCCCATATCTCTCTGACTTCAACCTTATGTTCCTTCCCGGGCACTGAGATCATCTGATCAGCTGCTTTTGGTTCTCCCAAAAACCACGATGAAGCTCAGAGATGATCAGGCTTTTTAGGCTGTGGCACCTAAACTTTGGAACAACCTGCCCTCTGACATTACACAAGCATCTTTGCTTCTTCTTTTTAAATCTCTTTTAAAAACACATCTGTTTTCAGCTTGCGTTGTTGTTTTTCCTGATACTTTTACTCAACTTGTTTTCTGTTTACTGTTAATATTTCTGTTTTATTTTTATTGTTTTAATCTTTGTTTTATGTTTGATGGTTGGCGTAAATTGTGAAGCACTTTGGTCAACTGCTGTTGTTTTAAATGTGCTTTGCAAATAAATTCGACATTGACATTGTCCTTATTTGTCGCCCACCTTTTTTGTACTACAGGAGAGATTCAAAGCCAACTCTTAAGCGTGACATGAAAATAATTAAAAAATGTAGTAGACCTTGAAATACTTTGCACCTTTTATAAGGACTTGTTGAATCTCCCACAGAAACACAAACTGCCAGGACAGACAATATGATAATTTGGCTTCTTGTTTTTTTTCTGAGAAACTGAGGCTGCAGCCTTCTGCGGGATCCAGCTCTGAATACAAACCTCCATGCGGCCGTAAAAATGCAAAGGGATGAAGGAGAGTGCAGGTGCAGCCTGCTTTCACACAGCATCTTAATCGCAAGCCATCTCTGTCCGGATGTTGACAGAGCTATGATGCATGTGGCGTAAGTGGCTAAAGCGTTTGCTGACTGACAGGCCTGTGACAGGTATGGTTTGAGTTGAGTTTCTAAAAGCGCATTTCTTTTTTCCCTTTCTTCTTTTTGTAATGAATATTGTTGTGACCTACTTATATGCTGAGAGTTTGTCTGCAGACCACAACTGCTGTTTCAGAGCTCTGCATCATTTCTCTCTAACAGGCTGCAAGAGACAAAAAGGTTAGAGACTCATCTACTGTTACATAATCTGATGATATCTGCAAGAATCGAGATTCTATAATTGTTCTCTTTTGTGCCTCTGCTTACTCGAGGCCTGCCATCTCCGTGTGTGTTTTAGCGTTTCCCTGCCAGCTTTTTACCATCCCATTGACAATACTTCAGGACTTGTTGCATGCAAGCCAGAGAAAGTGATGTCAGCGCTAGTGAGGAAAAAGGACCAGACAGGATTTTAATTTGCATTAAGAGCCCTGAGTCATGCCCATTGACTGAATTATATTAGGGTATTTAAATTCTTGGTGGTTCATAAATTATTACTCTTTGCTTTATTTTAAAATATACATCAGCACGGAATAATTTGTTTCTACTCTCATTTGATTTGAAAGTATAGTGAAAAAACACAACTTTTAATTCAGTCTTTGTTGCAGTAATTTTTATTTGTTTTCATTCTAAAGCCTGTTTTTCAGAGCTCTGGCAAATGACTTAGTATGCAACAATATGCATGTATTATCACAAAGCACGATGGTTAAAGTTTGACATAATTATGACATTTCCTGCATCAGTTCCAGAAGTCTTAATGTATTTTTTCCGAAGCAACTTTGCAAAGCTGAGCCAAACTAATGGTTTATAAGAGAACTGACTTTTCTCCTGCTGCCTTTTCAAATAACCCATACTTGTTTAGATTTTTTCTAATGTTATTAATTTTAAACATTTTACCTGCTAATTGAGGCCAGTTTGAAATAGATCCTTTTTTTTAATTTATCTGAACATCGGCACTTGTGTTAAATACTTTACTCTTTCTTACTGTAATATGAAGGGCTCCAAAATGGTTTGAAATTGAACTTTTTAACCTGGGTGGCTGTGGATCAGTGGTTAGAGCAGTTGTCCTCCAATGAGAGAGTTGGTGGTTTGATTTCTGGCAGGAATCACATGATGAAGTGTTCCTGGGCAAAACACTGAAGCCCTCACTGCCTCTGATGTATACCCCATTGGTGTATGAATGAAGTTTAAAGCACTGATTAGCCTTCATAGAATGCGTTATTCAGATTAGTTTTGTAGAGAGGTAGCAGAGTGCTGTATGAATGTGTGTAAATGAGGGCACAGATTGTGTTGTAAAGCACTTTGAGTAGCCTGATTGGCGAGAAAGGCGTGATGTAAGTACAGTCCATTTGCCATTTTTGATCGATTGGCAGCAAGACCGGTTTTCTTTTAAAAAATAATTGCTGATGATGTCTTTGCTTGGTTTTTGGTATAACACATCTGGATGCTCCTGAGCAACAAACTGCTGAAACCTATAAGTTTAAATAGGTGATCACACCATCACCGTTATATGACCCACTTATCTCATTGCTCCGTTTTGTGTGCTCATGCTAAGGACTAGGGTCCTGAGTCTCTTTGTGTTTTAGGACAGCTATTTGACCCAGTAAACTGGATGTTTTGAGGGTTCAAAATATTCTCACAAAGGTAATTTATTTAGTAAAAGAAACATTTTATAGCTACAACAGTAACTGTTTCTCTTTTGATGTTTTTCCATTGTATTCCATTTGGTATCAAGGTTGATCTTCCTTAACACAAATAACCAACAATATGATGTCTGTAGCAAGCTAGATAGTGTTACTTGATATACTGGAACTCTAACTACAGCATTTTCTTTCTATTTTTGTTACTTTAAATGGTGACACCTGATTTAGGCTTTTGTAAGAGCTCTGAAAATTTGTAGGGGATTAATTTAACAAATAACATTGTGATTTCAAATTAATAGTCAAAAAGACAATCAAAATATAGTGGTAGATGGAACCCTAGAGAATGGTATTTGCACTAACTACTAAATGTTTGCTTATTTTCTGGTAAATAATGAAATGTGTTTGGTTCCGTGTAGTTTTGTAGATCTGAGGTTGATGTTCTCTTGTTTTTAAAGCTGGTAAGAACCCATTATTTTATTTCATCATGTCCCACAATTGAATTAAAAGCAGCTTATTTCCTCTCTACCATGACTGCATGCATTATTTTCACATGGTAGACACCAACCAGAGCCATCTCATGACATGAGGTAATTGCACACTATATCCTGGGCTGAAAGTTGAGTTTTGTGCTTCCTGTTGTATCTAGTTGTCCGTCCTCATTGTAGATAAAAAAAAAAAAATCATAGAGTTTTATATACAGCAGGAGAGTTCTTATAAATTAATCTTGTTCTCATTTAAGACAGCAAAATAGACTTAGCGTGCCCTGTGATTAAACCTTTTGGATTTGGACTATTAATTTATCTCGAGTGGGAGAGTAGGAGTGACAACAAATAGTTCACAGGAATTATTGCAGCAGATAACAATTAAACTGACATTACTGCAATTAATCTTAGATCTTTAAGTCTGAAAACAAAAGCCTCATTAGGTGACATCATTGCAGAAACAGATACTTTCTTCTAAGTTAGTGCAGCTCATGAGGTGGGAGTCAGCTCTGTTGATGTTCACTATGCCCGAGACTGGCATCAGGCTGTTGCTTGGTAACCAGCATAGTTGGTGCCGGCTCTCTTGTCATCTTATCTTAAAAACTGGGTAGAACACTGAGACAACTATTGTTACTCTGTTGAGTAGGACGTACACACAGAAACTCCCCCGCACATCTCACTAAAACATTCCCAGAACACAAAGTTGGCAAATGAGACACCCACACATGAAACTTTTTTTTTTCCAGCTCATTGAAAACACCCTTCTGTTTCTTGTTTTGTCCACTCGTAGCTGCACAGACGGATCTACCAGATGCAGGTGACAGTCCCGGCCACAGGCTTCAACAGCTTCAACTACTCCTTCTCCTACCTCTGTCTCCCCGATGACAAGAACGTCTGCATCATCGATGACATCATTCGTGCCATGGAGAAGATTCAGTCAGCTCGTGCCTCCAACCAAACCATCCCGGTCCTGAGGTACCCGATCACCCAACTGGCAGATGGGCGAAAAGCATACATCGGCCACCAGCTGGGTGGCGTTCAGGGCTGGGGTGGAGCAGTGCGAATTCAGGGGACGGGGTCCAAAGTAGAGGGCGTTCGTTCTGCCAGGGCAGTGCAGCTCACCTACTACCTCCAATCCCGAAGCGGCTTAATGGATCGAGTAGCGAGCCAGTGGGAAAAAGCCTTCTGTGCCGAGTTGAAGCACTTTGGAGCTTTGCATCCAAAACTGGGGCTCTACTCATCCACGTCATCCTCTCTGAGGACAGATTTCCAGTTCTCCACTGTGCTGGCACGTCGACCCCTGTTGGCCAGCCTGGGGGTATGCGGGGTGCTGGCCATCCTCTGCAGCTCCATGAGGGACTGTGTGAGGTCCAAACCCTGGTTGGGACTGTTGGCGCTGCTGTCAGTCACGTTGTCGGGCCTCACTGCTGCTGGAATACTGAACCTGACAGGAGCCACGTACAACTCTACATATCTGGGAATCCCTTTTGTCATGCTCGGTAAGTTGAAAGTTTAGATTTTTGTATGTTAAATAACATCCACATTTGTAGGACACAGGACTGTCAAAACTGTTCAGGACTTTTGGATTGTTGCCTTTCAGCTGGTTGTCTTAGCGACAGCAGTAACACATAAAAGGTGCGCAGAAATTTGAAGAAACTAACAATATTTCATGGCAGGTGGGAACGATGATTAACACTGCCTCTGCTTTTATTTCTCAGTTCCTACATCTGGTCTTCCACTTCGTCTTGTGATTCATTTTAGAGAGGCCTCTGGCTGAAAGCCATCTCAAAGTAGACAGATTGTCAAAATGACTGACAAGTAGTGGTGCACGAACCTACCAAGGGGGTGGATGATGGAACAAATAACACATTTTCTGACCTGAGGCAAAAGTCAAAACTGAACTGACGTTTACCCAATAACTAAGCTTCAAAGTTGCAGCTCTTTATCTGTAGTTTTGAACATATCTAGAACATAAATAAGTTTCACAAGTTTGTTTTTCAATTCCATACCATGACATAGCATGTGAGCATTGAGTATCTTTTAATACGGTTAGAAACTGATGTTACACAGAATAAATAAAGGACTGCTTTAGAGCTTGGTCCTGTTACGGAAAAATGTTATGCTTGTTCTAGAGATTCATGCTGCTATGGCACTGCAATATCAAATAGAAATTTCCATTTTCCTGCTTTACTGTTTTTATGAATAAAGGAACATTTTAGATTTGGTTTACACAGCAGAGGTGAAGGTCCATATGCTTTTGCAGTAATTGATCCATTTGGCAGAGCTGCAGTGTTGTAACTTGTTTACTCTCACACAAAAGTGAGTCACATCTGGTGCTGACAGCTGTAATTAAAAAGAGCATCAGTCAAACCTTTAAATGAAGGAAGATATTGAAAGATGAGATAATTGGACAATGTGAATTTTGTATTTTATTCAACAAATATTTGTAAGTATTCAGAAATCATATAGTTTTTGTACATCATTATTCCACAATTTAGCTCCCTATCCTCTTAGTTTTATGCTTAATCTGAATGCTGTTTAGACTTTTGTATGTTCGCAGATGTGGTCTTCATGAATGTGTCCCAGGAGAAGACAAGTCCAAAAGCGAACAAGTTCATTGATGGTTCACACCTTTACCCAGACTTTCCCAGTCCTTATCCTCAAAACGAGCTCCACTGTTATGTATGTATGTTTTAATGTTGCCCTGCTTTAATGGGTCACTCACAGGGATCTTCTGGAGATGATTGACAACTGGAGTTGCAAAACTCTCTGATCTTTCAAAGTTCCCCAGCTTAACCTGCCATGGAAAATATCTGGAAATTTACGAGAAACTTTCTGTCCCTTTGCAACACCGGTGACAAGCTGATGGAAGTTATTCTTTCATTTGAATCAACAGGAAAAACACCTAAAACATGCAGAGCGGTGAGTCCTTAAGTGCAGGATTAGGGAACTTTGCTCCAGGCATTAGTGCAGATGTGAGCCTAAAAGAAGGACATTTTGGATTCCGTCTCTTGCAGGACGTTTTGACCTTTGCTCCTCTGATTTTATAAGTCAGTGTCAATCAAGCTGCACATGTACAAGCATGTTTATATTTTGCTACACACTTTATTCCAGGTTTCAGGCTAGTTTGAAACAACTAGCTTAAAATTTGCAAAGACAGGAAATCCAGTAGTAGAAGTAGTAACTATTACAAGCAAGATAAGTGTACAAAAAGGTGGTTGAAACTACAGTTGACAAATCAGTGTAATATAGCCACCTATGGCTGTAGTCAAAACTGTCGACCCCTGAGTGGATCACTGAATTACAAACGTAATCGTGTACACACACATGGTTTGCCTACACCAGGGGTATCAAACTTCAGGCCTCAAGGGCCACTGTCCTGGAAGTTTTAGGTTTTTATGCTCCAACACATCTGATTCAGATGGTTTAATTACCTCCTCACCAAATCATCACATTCACCAAAAGATCTTCCACAAGTCATCCATTTAAACCAGGTGTTTTAAAGCAAGGACACGTCCAAAACATGCAGGAGGGTGGCCCTCGAGGAATGGAGTTTGACACCTGTGACTTAAAGCAAATTTTTACACACAGGAAAAGCTCTTCTCAAAACAAAACACAAGGGAAAGGTAAGTGAAAGAAATTCATCCATAACAAAGAGAAAACTCTAAAACTAATTGGGCTTGAATAACGACAAAAACCCCCCCCCCAAAAAAACAAGAAAGAAAAATCTAAACCACAAGCTATGGTAAATTTGATGAATACTTTATTATTTCTATGTAAAAAAAGGTGTGAAATGTACCATCAGTATCTGCAGGAATCTCTGGAAAAATAATGTACTAAATATGAGAGCAAAACTTGTATGTTATGATGATTATTTATATTACTGGCAACTCTTTCTTTTGAGTTTGTTCAGAACTAGATTACGTTGGTAAATTGATTTTTCTTTGCTTGATTGTTTGTTTTTCTCGTGGCGCAAAAATAAAACGGCAAATTGGCCTGAAAAAAGTACAAAAGAAGTGCGTGTGTGTGGGGGGTGGGGGTGGAGGAGGGCGGGGTGGTTAGTACGTCTGCGAGGGCTTTAATCAACTGCAGAATTAGCAGGAAAAAACAGGAAAACAGTGCAGAAGAGATGCTTTCTATGAAGCCTGACCAGATGCGGGTTTGGAAAAGATTGTTTCAACTAAAAATAAAATTAAAATATACTTAAGACGGTCTGACGCGGGGGAGGAAGACGCAAGTGGGCAGAGAGTGAAAGGGTGAGAGGATGATGTCGAATTGTGACAGACTGAATTATTCACAGAATAAAAAACACATTTCAAAAATCTGAACCCGTAACATTTCTCTCATTCTTTCTGAATCAGACACAAGGATTGTTTGATAAAGGGCTTGTTATTTTGGAAATCTTGCACAAATGACACAAAGTTGTTCAAAATCCAAAGGAAGGAAGGTAAACTGATGTGAAATGATTACTTTGGTTCACTGCAGCTTGCTGAATTTAAAATATGTCTGATTCGCTAAAATGTCACCAACTAAAATATATATTTATTCGACTTTTCTTTTTTTTTTATGAATCGACACAAGAAGAAAATTACTCCTTGGATCCTGCAAAATGTACAAATCAGATTGATTTATAGACAGAACACACTGTTAGATTGATTAAAAATGATAAATTACACCAATTAAATCTTGAGTATAACTAAATTACAGGCATGGTCAGGTACCTTTTAAAGAAATTTTTGTGTAAGAAAAAAAAGCACATGCATTTAGGATGATTGTCTTTGTAGGCTGGTTTCCTATTGTTTGAAACCTTTCTGTTCATTAGTTTAAAGAAATAGTGTTTGGATGTCTGCACATTTCGACTCCTGTCACAATTACCAGCATTGCAAATCCTTGATCAAAAAGATTTCACTGAGAAAGACTGCAACACTTTCAGCGGAAAGAAAAAAAAATCTAAATGCGACTTATTTCCAATAGTTTCCTTGTGTGTTCATGCCTGTATGTGTTATGTTAGGATGGTAAATCTCAGCTTCTGTGCTAAAGACTGTTGTCAGCTCCTTCCCTGTGTGCTTGTCTTCTTTCTGCAACATTGACCTAATATCTCTGTCATTTTCACACTCTTGCTCTCACACACACACACACTCCGCAGATCTTTCTCACACACTTTTCCTCTTGCTTTCCGTTAAAGTGTTGGTACAATGTGCCTCTGCTAAGGTGGTAAGTGGTTTGCCATGTTGAGGTCACTGTAGGGGGAGGGGTGTACGTGTACCATTGGTGACTCATGGGCACCATGGCAACCACGTTGGGGGGGGTAAAAAAAAACCCTAAAAGCCATCTGATAACTGAAAGCACATGTATAAGAAAGCATACATGCATTTAAATATATGTATAAACTAAAACAATGTAGAAACCCTACATTTAACAAAATCATTAACGTTATCTTAATGTTTAATTTTAAATTTGAGGCTCATTTAATGCAGCACTGTGGATCCAGTTTCCAGACGTGGCTGTCAAAGTCACAGAAAAAAAAAAAGCATTTCATGGTGTGTTGCTTCTGTCATTTCATGTATCTAGGCTTCAAACAGGGTTGAGGTGTGACAGTATCCAGAAGGAGAAAGTTCAAAAGCATTATTACGCTCTCTGGTTGAAAAGAATATGTCGATACAACTAAAGTGAAACCAAAATGCCCAGGCAAGAGGAACTGATTAGCTGGAATTGAGCTAGTTTTGATGTTATGTGACCTTGTAGTGCTTTAAAATCTTTCATCAGTTGGCCAGTTGCCACAAATTGAAGTAACTCCAAACTCGCTGGCAAAACGCCACTTATTACCCACACTTAGTTGGATAATATTAACATTCATAAAAAGGCTAGACTGGCTCTTGTTGTTGCTGCAGTCTTTGTATACATATAGTGTTTGTTCATAGCACATTGCACATCATTTGTTTTTAGCCTTTACAATAAAAACAACTGATTATACAGTTAAAACAGAGCAGTAAATGTAAAGCAAAAGAGTCAAGCTGTGAGTCATAAAGATAAGTAATCCAATCCAAGTTGTCTTTGTTAAAATACAAAAACTATATAACTGACACCACTTGAAGTACTTTGTTTGGTTTAACAGACTTATTTAATACATGTTCTGGTTTCATCTTTTGTGTAATTTGATGTTTTTAATTAGTGTTCCACATCTTGACAGGCCACGGGCTCTTCGGTTCCTTTGAGATGCTGTCGTCATGGAGGCGAACACGGGAGGACCAGCACGTGAAAGAGCGTGTGGCAAGTGTGTTTGAGGATGTCATGCTGCGTTTCTCCGGATCCACTATGATCCACCTGATGACTCTAGGCCTGGCCGCCTCGCCACTCACCAACATGGAAGCGGTCCGGCTTTTCTGCCGCACCGCTGCCCTCACTATCAGCATCAGCTATGTTTACATGTTGTCGTTTTACAGCTCTTGTCTGGTGTTTACGGGCTACTTGGAGACCCGGTACAGACACGGCTGCTTCTGCCGGAGAGTCCCCAAACAGGACCGATTGGACTCTAAACCAGCTTGGTACCGATGTTTGATGTACACTCGTTACCAGGATGAAACGCAATCAACCAACCTGCCACACGGAGTTGGCCACACTCAGACGCTAAACTCGAACTTATCTCACACGGAGACGCTCACGCCGAACAGCTCCGGTGTGCGCGGACATCTAAATAACTCCACAAACACACATCCGCACTCTCACACTCATTCCACAGCAAGTATGGACTCTCATCCTCAGGATTCGCACCTTTTACTGGGATGTGTGCGGCGTTGCTATGGCGACTGGATCACCAACACTTATGTTAAACCCTTTGTAGTTCTGCTGTACCTGGTTTACATCTCCTTTGCATTGATGGGGTTCCTACAGGTGAGAATCACATGTTAAAACTGCACAACAATGAAATAATTTTACATGAACTAATATGATATAAACACAAAAGATCTGTTACAGATGTTTCTATTGCCAACAGGTGACCCAAGGGTCTGACCCAAGTGCATTGGTCGCCATGGATACAGCAACAGTACTGTACACACGTGCCCAGCAGCGCTACTTCAGCTCATACTCTCCTGTGATTGGATTCTACATCTATGAAAGTGCCCCCTACTGGAATGCCTCAGTACAGCGGGACCTGCTGGAGTACGCCAAAGGCTTCCAGAGAATCAGCTGGCTGGAGGCTTACCTGAACTACCTGTTGGACCGCAACGAGTCCACCAGCCAGCCACGGGAGAACTTCACCCACACACTGCGCCACTCCTTCCTCCGCGAGCCACAGTTCGCCCACTTTGAGGATGACATTATATTTGCCGAGCGTGGGCAGGGCGAGGAGCCTGATGTGGCAGCTTCACGCATCTTTCTGGTCGCCAAGACGACGGAGAACAAGCGTGAGGAGATGTCAGTGCTGCTGGATACGCTGCGTCGCCTGTCGCTCACTTCTCGTGTTCGTTTTCTAATTTTCAACCCCTCCTTTGTCTACTTGGACCGGTATGCTACAGCGGTCAGCTCCCCCCTCAGACACTCACTGCTGGCGGTGCTCTTCTTGTTGGGGCTGTCCTCCCTGGCCATTGTAGAGCCACTGGTGTCCGTGTGGCTAGGTCTTACCCTGCTGTCTGTCCAGTTTGGGGTGCTGGGCTTCATGACTTTATGGGGTGTGGAGATGGACTGCATGTCTGTGTTGTGTCTAATCTCAGCTCTGGGGCACTCCGCGGACTGCAGTGGTCCACTTCTTTGTGGCTTTGCCTCAGGTCGGGGTGAGAGCAGGACTCGCTGGGTTCGATTAGCTTTGGAGAGACACGGCGTCCCTTCTTTACAGACGCTCGTGTGCTACAGCGCCGCCCTGGTGCCTGTTGGTTTTATACGCTCAAACCTCACATCCACACTTTTTCGCTGCCTCACTCTCACGGCCGGCTGCTCGGCCCTGCACACGCTGGCCTTCCTGCCCACCCTCCTCACCTTCCTACCCCCCTCCAAGAGCAGAGACCACCGTCCAGGAAGGGAGGGCCAGAGACAGGAGGTGGAGTGTGTTGAAATGAATGACAGCACTAGAGTAGTGGACCAAATTACCACTGTTTGAGCATGGAATGATGGGGTTTATTTTGGCTCAAGTGTTGCTATGGTGACTGCCATCTGGGAGCCATCTCAGTGTGGTCCAGCCTCAAAGCTTACTGCTAAGGAGAATGCTGACACAGTCGAAGACTGGAGCATAAGGATTGTGAAATAAACAGAAAAAAAGTAGAAACAAGCATAGAGAGTGAAGAAAAAAAGTGGGCAGGTTTAAAGGGAATCAAATGAAGACAAGAAAGAAAAAGGCAGGTCCTTGATGCAATGTCACCATGGTTTCATGCTTGTTACTAATACTGTGTGGCATGCAAATGAGTTCCCCCAAAAACAATCACAAGTGTGAGAAAGAGCCTGAATGCAATCACAGAGGAAGTGCAACACCTTTCACTTCTCCAAAACTTGCTTGAGATCTGATAACTTTGTTTGCCTTCTGCTGTCTGTTTGCCATATTATGTTGCACAATTTTAGCTTCAGTAACATGAGGCAATCAAATGTATAACTTGAGTATTTCTACTTTAATGCTGGACAAATAAAATCAAAATAACTAAATATGGTTTGCAGTATTTCTTATAAAAGCATAGATAAAAGAGCATTTATTGTTTTGTTTTTTTTTGATTGTGTGAAGGTACAGTAACCAGTTTACAGACAAATGCAGTCATGCTTGACCAGTGCCGCCTCAAATCACAGTGTTTTAAAAAAAAAAGTAATCAGCAGTTCATGAGTATTTGTTAAACGAAGCAGCAAATCAAAGAAAAGAAAACATACTTGTTTAAATTCACTAGTTTTCACAACCTTGTGGAAAGATGGCGTATTGTCAATGAATATATTCTCCAGAAGGAGCCTTACTGTGTGTGCAGTATGGTTGTAGAGCGAGGAGACAGCAGTTTGAACTATTTCTTGTGTTTTGATAATTCTCATGGCTGCACACTGTAATTAGCTGGTGTCTCTGTCAAAACACTGCAGTTCAAGACTACCGAAAAAAAAACAACCCAACTGTACAAAACTTTCTTTGCAAAGAAATACACCACCCCATTAATGTAGAAAATGTGGTATGAATGTGTTTATTTTAAGTTAGAAATTGTACAAAACAAATTTAAGAACTCACAGTGCATAGAATGTCTAAAAGTCTAAACAAATGTTCAAATACCTGAATACCTGCAGTGTTAGAAGGCACATATAGTTGTAAGTGTTGGATTTTTTTATGGACTTAACTAAATCATGTGGAGAAGGCGTGAAATGTTAGCCCTTGAATAAATTAATGTATTTCTCATTTTACTGCCAACTATATGTTTTGGTTTCAGCATGAAAAGTTCAGTCCAAAGGAAGTTAATCATGTCATTATGACATAGGCAAATCATGAAATGCTGGTTCAGAGTAAAAAGGTTTTGTTCCAAGGAAGCCATCTGTTTCTATTGAATCTACACTTCGATTCTGCAACGTTTTTCAGAATCTTAGAAAAAAAGAAAATTTTATATGCATTTCCAACCATTAGATGCTTTACAGTTATGGATGGTTAGCTTATTGAGATAATGCTAATGTTCTTATACATAAAATGGACTCAGAAAAACAACAGCAACACAACCCCATGTACTGTGTGATCTCGCCTTACCAATATCTGTGACAAAAGAATGTACTTGAACTCAACACAAAGACCCCCAACTGTGATAAATGAAGTGATGTCTTTGTCCTACTGCTATAATGGTTTTAGAGCCATTTGTTGTGTAGGAAATGATGCCAACACCTTTGTTCTTTTTTTTTTTTTTTGTTTTTCTGATCTGTGTCTGTGTGAGTACCATTCTCTTTCAACTTCCTTTAATTTTCCCTGTGGAGGGACCAGAGCTAGGTGCTTTTTACTCTGTGTTCAGAATCGAAGGTATGAGCGTGGGAGTGCTTGCTATTGTTAATCCATGTGGCAGTTTGTCACATGTCTGAATGAAAGTGTTGGTAAGGCTTTGTGCAGGTGCCACAGCCCTTCAGTAAGACAATGAAACCCATGGGTGCTACCAGTTGGCTTTTTGATGAGCATACGCACAAGCAAAGGAATCCGATTGTGATCATGCCTCCTATCACTTCTATCACTTAAATGTACGGAACCCAACAAGTGCCAGATTTGTAAATAAAATAATCGATTAAAGAAATTCATCACTTCAGTTTAGTAAACTATACACATGAAACTGCAATGGCATTAATGTCTATGTGCATTAGGTGTTTAGCTGAACTGTGTTTTCAGGGTGAACCTGGGGGGGGGGAACAAATCTTCCCATAGGAACAAAAGTCATCTCAACACTGGAAACAAGGGTTTAGAAACAGTTTATAAACTGCAACAACTACATTATTCAAATGACTGTACTAAATATAGTGACGCTAATATTACATCAGACATTTGTGTAACCAAAATTTGTATATGTCTTTGTGTATAATTCTGAAGACCTTTTCCAACTATGTTTTTTATACTACGTAGATGGTTTCCACACACAGGCTCAACATAGACACCTGTGCTCTTTGTCCAGCTCAAAGTATGACTTACTTTTACTAAAACTAGATTGTAGACTTTCAGCTTGTCTACTTTTTGTCAGTCAATGAAGGTTAGTGTTGCAGTTTATCAAAGGTTTATTCAGGTGATATCAGTTCTGGGACTGAGTCTGTCCAAATTTTCTAGCTTGACTGAACCCAAATAATTCTGTTGTTGGCTTGGCCAAAAAAAATACACTCCAGCATCAGCAAAGCCATCTTTTTTAATGTCCAATCTTACGTCAAAGTAATATCACAAACATTTACTAATGCAGTGGCTGAAAGGCAATTAGACAAGCTGCTCTTCTTACAGGGAAATATATAAAAAACGGATGTTTCTGGCAGAAGTACCAATGAGTTCCCAGAAACACTGCGGGGAACTGCAGCTTTAATTATTGCTGCAGGTTATAAAGACACACGCACATAGTACTGAGCGTTATAGATGGTGCCCCACTGTCTCATACACCCTGTTACGGTCTTATATGAGTGTTTTTACTGGTTTAATGTATAAAAGGAAGGAAAGATAGAAACCGTGCTCACACTCACGCTGAGGGGAAACCTAAAAGTGCTGTGTCACTGAAGAGGAGCAGCAGCATGCTGCAGTTCTGCTCCGCTCCACTGATCTGATACTGTTTTGTTTCCCCTCAGGAAAAACGAACAAAAGCTGACACTTGATACACTGTGGAAAATAAAAGGACACAGAAGACCTTACAGTGCCCTCTTGTGGTCAGTGAACATGGTGAACTTGAGTAGATGCGGAATTTTAAAAGACCTCGGGCTGCTCTGGACTTGTTTGGGTTCTTTCATGGCAGATGCCATTCCCCATGTCTAAAGCCAAGCTATCATTTGGGTTAATGAAATAAAAGAAACAGAAGATGTCTGACCTGTTTGTCAACCCAAAAACATAATTTCATTCTTGGCATTGTGTGGAATTTTTGACTTTTTTTGTGTTTCAACTTGTTTTCTTCAGCTAAAGCAATTTTACAAAGTCAAACACACACACATACCAGAAAAAAAAAAGACTAATACTTTGGTCAGGAAGTGACTGACCCTGCATCCTGTACTGCCAGCTGTTACCTTCCAGCCCTGCTGAGAAGCAATAAAGCGAAGATAGATGGACTCACTGCCAGACAGGACTACTGAACAGGTTTTACTGTCTGTCTCTGTATCTGCTCCCACCTCCACCTCTGTGGGTGTGTGTCATTATTTCATCCTGTAGGCAGACTTCACATTGCAGAATTTCTGATTTCCTGAATCGGCATCACGGTACACACACAACCCATCTGCAGACTCCACTGCTTGTCCATGCTGTTGCGGAGGACACAGGTGGATGCGGGAGTGACAACAGAGAGCAACTGAGGACAAAGGAGGGGGAAAGGGCACTGAGGCGAGTTACGGAAGACACATCAAACACTCTAGATTTATGGCGGACGAATGAAGGAGAATTCAGGAATGATGGAGAGACCTGTGTGGACCAGAATGAAGATCACAAGTCCACCTCCATAAAATTCAATTAGAAAGATTCATACACAACAATCAATAAACTGCTTTAAAGACGCATCAGGTAAGGCATTTAAACTATGTATGTACAGCTTTTATACACACTAAACTAAAATTTTAAACACTTTTTTGCAGATGCAATTTTTTTTAAAGTTATTTTTTTCTTTTTTTCTCTCTCTAACAAGACATAAAGAGACATAAAATACAGCTAAACCATCAGGTGACTAGAAAGCTATAATTTTAGACTACGAATGACAGCTAGATTATGTACAGGTTGGCCATATAACACTAAGATGGAGTGGAGATTGATGAGGATCAGCTTTAATAGACAAATACAATAAATTAGACATAATTTTATGTGCAGCCCCATAAATGATTTGATCCATTGAAACTCATGCAGCATACATTCTTTGTTATTATCACATTTACTAAAATATGTCTGTATGTGGAAACAAAAATACTTGTGCAAAAGGAAATGCCTTTATATGTAAATATATGGTTTATGTATCATTTATAAAAAAAAAAATGTGTCCACTGTGATGCTAAATCAAAATCATAGAAATAAAAAACAAGGGCTTTATTTAAAGCTGTAGTTGGAAAAGCAGCAGAACTTGATCGAACATACGCAAAAAACAAGAAGGATATGAGCTTTTTAGCTGCTGGTGATTTACACATGCTGGTGGATTTCAAATCGTTTTACATGAATGTTCAAAATAATCTGGTACAGTAAGATAATTATCAGTTTGTTTTGTTTTGTGACTGCTGGCAGGCTGCACACAGTTATTTTGCTGTAACAACCCTGGTAATATAATGCAATGGTACTTTGATAACGCCTTTTGTATGCTCAAATCAGAAAAAAAGTTTGTCATGGCTTGGATTGAATAATCTACGCAGCAAAGGCTTGAAGTTACTTCTTTGTGTCTTTTCGTTTAAATAACCTGTTATGTATTTTCTTAACATGTGCTGTGGAAAAGATGCAAATATGCCAAGTTCACTGCTGTTTTCAGCAGAACAAAAACAACAACAACAACAACAACAACAACAAAACATCAATAGCAACACTATGTATTCGAATAATATAAAGCTTAGTGATGAAAAATGCGGTCTTATAGAAACAGTAAACAAATTGCCCACAAATATATATAAGTAGGCAACAAACTATATGCTTTTAATATGTTTGTTAGGCTAGCCAATCATACTGTGGAACACAAACTAAAAGCCAGATTTGCTTTTAGCTACTGTAGAAGCAGGCGGGCCATTAAATCAACTTCAAATAAATGCTAAATATTAGCCAAATAAACATACAGAAAGTAAAACTTAATCACAGACACTTGTTTAACAGTCTGTGAAAGTTGCATGCTATTTTTAGTTTTCTCACTTTCTTTTCTGTTTTACTCATGTTATGTTCATGTTAATTTGACTTAAATAGTTCTGTTTTAATTTCCCTTTTGTTTTTTTTTACTTTTACAAAGCTTGCCTTCCTTTAGTTCCACATACTGCTCACTTGTTGCTGTAAAGCATATACTTCTGTTGGTTCCATAAAACACTGGCAGACCATTGTGTTTCAGTACTTCTTTAAATTCCTGTTCGTTGCTTTTCGCTGTTATTGTACTAAATGTTATTTCCCCAGGTTATGTAAAGTTTGGTTTGCGACAATAGCAATTAACATTTAAGTTCTTCTAACCACACCCTACATACTTAACTGTGTGACCGTCTGCAACAATCTTTGACCAGTTCAGGCTGACCTGGGAACCAAGAAAGCTTAGCGATCAATTCATACAGTATCTGCACAGGAAATTGCTATGAGGGGGGAAAAACGATGAACATCAGATGGTGTTGTCAAAGAATTTAAAGTGTTTTAATATACTGATCTCACAGAGGCAAATACCTACAATTTTTGACAATATACAATGTAAACTTGCATAAAGATCTGGAACCAAAGATAGCTTTGGTTCCAGATTAATAAACCACAGCTTATTTACAGCAGAAACTAAACTCAATTTACATTTTTGGTGTCACAACACTGATATGAATTTATTTTTCTTTGTGAGTAAGAGAACCAGTGTTTGTTCTGAAATAGAAATTTGCATCACTTGTTGAAACGTTTGGTTTTTTTATCTGTGCGGTGTAACATTTGAGACACAAAAACTCACCTATGAAATTAAAAAGACTGAATACTGAAACAAGCCAAATCTCCTTCAGACAATTTTATCACTTCACTATAATTAGATTTTCACTTGTTTTAATCTAAAAAAAACCCCTCTAAAATCAATACTTTGAATTTATTACTTATTGTAAAGTGCCACATAGTTGTATATTGTTAGGAACAAATTATTGCTTTCCACAATCAAACAAATATTTGAACTCTCAGAAGCAGTGCTACAGTGATATCGTATTATGTTGCATGCCTTGAATTTGTAAAAGTGCTGTATAAAGTGCAATATGTAAATCATACATGTGCGACCTGGGATTTATCAGCCTCCTAAATGTTCTTGCAACAATAACTCGTCACTTTGAAAGGTGTGAATGTTGTGAGGTGTGTAATTCAATCCACTGTTTCCTCCCCTCCCTGCCCCACAGTCATGTCCTCCATGCACACAAAAGCATGAATAATATCGTTTACTGTAAAGGACACTTTGTGGACAATCCCACAGCTGTTACTATGAGACGCTGTGAATATACCTAGAAACACAGATTACACAAAGGTGGATGAGTACAACAAATTCCACTTGTACAAAAAAAAAAGATCTTGATGTACAGTTCAATGTTTTTGACTAAGCTCGCAGAGAAGAGCAAAGTGAAACGCTAAAAAGTAAACTCAGAAGAAAACTGTTTTTTTGCTTCTAGGATGCTGTGTGACCTTTGTTTAGAAGGAAATTGGAAATGGAAACTTCATTTCCTTCAAGTCATCTGTTTTTTCCTGGCAGCAGTTTCTCCACCCACAGGTAAAAAGTCATTCATAAAGGCCAACCTAATGGAATCTACACAAACAACTTGTCTTGAAGTTGAAGAATGTCTAATTATCTGTTTATCGTGTAGAACTTTGGTGTGTAATTTGTGTTACAAAATGCCAAGCTTTCACTAAAATGAGTACTGCAGCTTTGCACTCTAAGCCATTTGGGTCTTCATTCAAAGCCATACAATGTCGTGGTTGAAATATTCCTCTAAATGGGACAACCCTTCAAGAAATGGATACATCATCAGTTGCTGCCATTAAGCCTGCAGACACAATGTAAATAGGCCTCCCCCTTTGCTGTCCCTCATCACACCATGACAATTGGACATCCATAACCTCTGCACACTATATGGGGTAGGGCTAAAAGATAAGGATTAAAAAAAAACCACACATTGGGCATGGTTACTTTTCTTTTTCTTGTTGTTTTCATTACCATATAGCTAAATCACATAAAAAATGCTGACGGCCTTGTTTGATATACTCTAATAGTCTTACTATTTTGGTTTTCTATCGTTTTTTTATGACCAGTCTGTTTGCAGTATGGGTCCCACACGCAGTAGATGGTTCAGGTTTTTGAAGTGAGGTTCTGTAGACACGTTATGAGCAGTCAGTATCTTACGTGCTGTACATCTCAAATTGATCTTAGTTTGGAGAAACCTCTGTTTGCAGCTCAATGTCCCATGTGAAAAATGTACTATAAAACAGAATAATAAAAACAATATATATATTCATTTTTTTCAGGACTTGGCTATTTCCTGGGAGACACTAAGGCAGTATTAAATGGCTGCGAAGACCACTGGACCCTTCAAAGCAACATAGCCATGCCGTGGCTTTCTCAAATGACTGTGTGTGTGGATATTCGTGTGGTCGTCCCTGGAGCCTGGGTGGCTTTTTCTTATGGCTCAGCGTATGCACCTAACCCTGTCTTAGGCGTGGAGGGAGACACTCAGACAATATATGTGTGGCTGCTACAAGTTCAACACCGTTTTCCAGCTCAGATGTCCCCAATGCATTGGCACAGGGTTTGTCTAAGGAGAGACGTACAAAGAAATACATTTCGTCTGGAGGTAATAATTGGAATGTATTATTATGTACCAGTTATAAAATAAATCTCAAGCTATTTTTCTCTTATAAATTTAGCAATGCAGCACAGAATGACTAATTTGTTATAACTTATAAACTATAAAAATTAAAGTTTATAAAAATATTAAAATGCCTTTAACTGATTTTATTGCTAATTTAGCCTGTTAGACTATTTAGTAGAACAGATTTTTGACATTCAACATACTTTTATTCTTACAAACATCAACAACTAAAAAAGGTAACAACTTAACAGGCCTCAAAATATTTTTAGTTCCACATTTAGAGAATTACTTTTGATTACTTTGACTATCACTTTTCCTTTCAAGAACATAGCCTTAAATTGTCACTGCACCACAATTGTTACCTGGTCCTACAGAAAAAAAGGGGAAATAATCATGAGTTCAACACAGAAGTAGAAGCTGAAACCACTAAAATATGAGAACAACATTTCAACTAGTGATCTCTGCTATGAATGTCCAAGAACGTATTATCAACTAATACAAATTTTAGGGCAACAAAGAGTTTACATTCTTCTCTGTGGCATGTTTGTTCTTTAATGTGATTGTTTTTAAACCAGTGTTAGTTCAGTTTTTAGTTGCTGTTTACTTGTTTAAATTTAATAATTAATAAGTTTTTAGCTGTAGAAAAAAAAGTCTTAACTTTTCAAAATATACATCCATCCATTTCCTGTACCAGCTTCATCTGGTCAGAGTTGTGTGGAGCTGGTATTTATCCCCAGCAGTGACCGGACAAGAAGTGGTGTACACCCTGGACAGCTCACTGGTTCCTCTCAGGACTTGTAATGTCTTGAAATTACAGCAAGCAACAAGCAGACAAACTAGTCTCTTGTTTATTTGTTAGACCAGCCAACCTGCTTAAAATGGTAAAAAATCCCACCTCCAGTAATGATTATACCTTGTACCTTTGCCCAATATTAGAGTTCTATTATTCCCAGTAAAACCACAGTGCCCAAACCAGATCTTTTCCTAAACCTTAAATGTTGGTGCATAAAACAAATTGAATTGATTGTTGTCATACCAAAAATACATATCAAACAAACAAAACAACACAAAAAACACATCTTAAAGAATGAAGAAATGGTTGTACTGTACTTCCCCCTCACAATGATTCATTCCTTCCCATAACATGAATTTGAAATTGAGAATTTTTGAATTAGTGGACTGGGAAATTTGTGTCTACCACAACAAGGTTGCTCCTTGATTTTTCCATAGGACTGCTGCATGGTTTCAATACATTACTGGACAAATGTACACAATGTGGTGGTAAGGGGGTCAGATCTGAAAAAGAAATAAAAGTTAAAAAATGAAAAAAAATATATAGATAGAGAAAAATATGTATATATGTTCTTAAACACCAAAATATATAAAATCAAAATTGTTTTTTTTTTTTTGTTACATAAAATACTAAAACAGGCTGTATAAATGCTCTAGGTTAATGGGACAATAGTGGCAGAAAGGACTGTCATCGCTCAGGCCATCCTTCCTTCTGGCTCCTTGTGGCTGGGCTGTCGTCACAAAAACCAGTTACCAGGAGTTGAGATGGGAAAAGTGGAGCTGTACCTGTTCCGGATGTGGGCAGACTTGGGGGTCCACGAGGCCTGCGAGGAAGGGACTGTGATCAGCTGGAATGCACAGTACTGGTCAGTGACCAGTTCCAAAGCCAAAGAAACAGATCCATATCTCCCATGTGGTGAGAGATTTAACTAAAACAACTTTTACCTTATGATTCCTACAGATTTATTAACTGTACTCTTGACGTTCTTTCTGGTTTGCACAAATGTTCTTTTCTAATTATTGACTGCATTTGTAACATAATGCAGGACCGTTTTCTGTTCATGAACCATGAATGCAAAAACAGTCATTTTAGGTTGAACAAAGCATTCATGTGTGCAGCACTGTACATAACATTTTTAACAATGTTTCATCATGCTTCTTACCATGACTTATTTCAGTTTTCTTATAGACCATAATAGAAAAATTTAACTTTTAGACAAAAACAGTCAAAATGGTAGCTGTCACATACTAATACAATACAAAACACAACAATCATAAGTGTATGTCATCTTCTGTTATACTGTAGTAGAGCATGTTGAATGTTGCATGTCTTTATGTGTTTTGTAGACCACAAACGATTGAGGCGAGAGGCTAATTTAATCACAGCCACTACTAACAGCGTGGACTCAGGTGACTCGTATAATCTCATGCATGCTTTGTGTCTTTGTGCTACCGTCAGTAAGCGATTGTTCATTCATGTTTGCCCTTATGTGACTAACACACGACTGTAAATTTACAGTATTTGTGCTTAACTAAATGGCTTCTTTACATGTAAATATTCACTTCTGTGATGCCAAAATGATCAATCAGGTTTGGAGTCAGGGTTAGTCTGAAGAATGAGTGACACAAAAGTGCAAATGAAGGCATCAGTCGAGAGAAATAGAAGTAAACATCATTCTTCAGCTGCGTAGCTAAAAGCTTAATGAGTAAATTCACTGTTTCTGCAGGACTTGGACCTAGAAAGCTGCTTTCACCTGGTAAGCCTTACCTATAGACAATATCTGTTTAAATAATCTTTCACAATACTGTCCCTTAATATTCTCTTTATTCTTCCTTATTCCACCTGTCGCTCACCTTGCTTGCCGGATTTTACAGATGCATGGTAAAAGCTGTGCCCCTATGCTTTTATGTACATTATTATAGCAGTATATTATTAACCTATAATTTCTTACCTAACTTTCTTTAATCTTACCAGCCACTAGTAGAAGCACTTGTTTTACAAAACTGATGTTGCCATATTTGTAACAGCTTGCATATGAGACCATGTTTTGGTAGAAATGCAGGCTGTTCTGTCAGCTTTTTTAGCTTTATGTGGACTTCAGGCATGTAAATATTTGGGTTCTGGCCAGCATTAATGCGACATGCTGTATCCAGCAGCCAAAACACAGCAGCATAGCCTAATGTAAAAGGCAATTGTTTGCATCACAGTGAGAGTGTTTGCTTTTGCAACCGACAGGCAAATTGTGGTTAGAATTCCTATATGTTTTGCTCAGAAATACAGTGGAAGGTGATTGGTATCAGAAAGACAAAAAAGGTGGTTTTAGAGCTTCCTATCTGGGGAAATGCAAAGCAACTGAGGAGTGACAAACTGTCCAAAACTCCCCCAGGCTGGGGAGGGACTGTGTGTGTTTGTGTATGAGGGGTGTTTATCATTTCATCTTGTTATGGATAAAATGACAAAGGCTGAATTGTAGCACAGATACTATTTGTGAATAAAATAGTCTATCTTTGTGCTGCATCTTGTAATCATTGTTTTGATGAGAATACACACCTTCTATTCAGGTATTATAGTTACAAATATTGCTGAATGCATGCACATTTCGAACAAAAAAACCACAACAACCAGTCATAAGATTTTAGTACTAGTAAATACACATTTCCGTTATGTCTTCAGCAGTCACAACAACCCTGCCCTCTAACACCCGTCCAGCTAATCAGGTCTCAACAAGCACCAGCACACATCCAATCACAACTCTGCCTGTCAAACAAAGCCCACCTGGAGGATTGTTTACATCAGGTTAGTCACATACAGTACATATTTAGCCCATATTTCTGCAGGCATGTAAAAAGAGACAGTATGTGGCATTGCGTTTCTCATGTATAGAACAAAATGTCCCCGTATTTTTAGACATTTTCCTTCTACTTACTGTGCAGGAACACCTCTGTGGAACTGTGACATCAGTCAATTATGTTCCAAACAAAGTAAGAACTACTCATTTTTGTTCAATTACATTTTACAGGAATTTCTGTGATCTTACAACTTTTTTTTTCTTCCTTTAGATGCTTATTTTTGGATGCTCCTAAGTGTGGAGGGCGAAAAGAGCAATCAGACTAAACAAGATGTCCACAATTTGGTGAGAGTGGAAGCTTATACTTTCTGATTATGATGAGATTTGTATACATCTTTCACTCTCTCCCCCAGCACTGAATTATGTATTTTATTGCTTTAAATGTCCTATTGTCATAAGCAAGTTTTTCTGGAGCAGATTTAGCCTGAAGTAGCACCACACTCCTACATTTTGATGCAACTGAGAGGAATTTCAATGTGATTTGACATTCATTGCACTACAACAAAAAAAAAAAATCTGAGTATTATGCTGACAGTGTTTCTTTAATATTTTATGATATCAAATATTGTGATATTCTTGACAAAAGTGCTGCAACTAATTGCTGTTGCTGCTTTTTGTGCTTGCAAATAATCATAAAAATATGTGTAAATAACCATGCAATGTAAATTTAACATATAAAAGTTTAAATGGTAGTGTGTGCATAAGTTGCTAAAGTCTATTTGGCAAATTACATTTGTGGCCCTGATATGCAAACCACATAAAAAAATCACTAAATACAACTACAAATTTAAAACACAACAACATATTCAAAACCACAATGACATTAACTTTCCTCCGAATGACTTCTAATTAGTTTGCCCAAATAGATCATTTTGACACAAGTATATAATAACTGCTTTTCAAGATTAAATGTTTGGAAACCACCTCGTTAGCAGCTCATTTTCCTCTTCTTCTGTGGTTTCAGAAAATAACATTTTATACAACACCTCGGTTCACAGCTTTAGTTACGTGATAGAGGAAATCCAATACACAAAGGTGATGTATAGTAGATGACCCAGAAGACAAGACTCAAAAGATTTTTTTTTAAGTCTAGTTATCGTCCAAGAAATAAAACACTGCAGAGCTCAGATTCATTTCTCTTTTATGAACATTGTCAATAAATAAACATAAACGAGGTTTCCAATATAAAAACAAATGTGTATTTATATGAAGAATAAATCTTGTAAACTGGAATCTGGAGTGTACACGCTGTTCTTTTAGGTTTAATTAAGGCTCAGCACCTGCCTGTTTTTGTTGCACCATTTTTCACTTTTGGTGTCTTACAAGCTATACAATGAAGACATCTTGAACTCAAGAAAATAAAAATTAATTGGAGCACATTTCCTGCGAACTTCATGCCATTTATGCTAATCAAAAAAAGTTTGCTGAGCGATTTAACAGATATTGCCTTTTAACTTTTGCCACCATTTCACTCAACTTTCAAGGTTCAGTGACAATGCACCTAAACATAATGTCTTACTCAGCTTCAGGTTCTTTGAACACATAAAACTTTATATTCTACACATGATATCAGCGTTTGTCTGCTTCTGTCTTTCCATCTTTTACTCAGGTGTCAAAAGTGTTTGCCTGTAACAATGACAGCAACGATGCAGTACATGAAGTAATGAGCTTTAATGATTTCTGCCAGGCTGATGGACAACTTCAGGTCAGCCTTTTCCACAGTCTATAGCAAAACTGTCCCACTTTTCAGTAAGCACTTTTTCCTGTTACACAAACAAAAAGGCGTCACTCTCGTTCTCTGTTCTTTCAGGTTGTTGAGGTGTCATGCCGAGGAAATAATGGCGTGAACGTGAGGTAACAGCAAGTTCATAGCTACTTTTTAAAACTTCCGCTTATAAACCAGATTGTATTTTCTTGTACTAGTGTGACTACTTTTATTTCCAGCCAAACAACCTGCAGTGTAGTGCTGTTGCTCAGCCATGCTGTATCAGCGTGTGACTTGCAGAGAGTCGGAGAGTCTGCACTGCAGCAAGCTGCAGGATCAGTGCGAGCGCGGATCATAGCAAATGTCGAGAGAGTCGGTGAGCACTCACTCGGTTATATATCAACTACATTTTCACATTGATGAAGTTTCCACTGAAAGACAACAGACTCAGGAAACTACAGTTTCCCAGCACAGAGTAATACCCACTTACCAGTTTCCTAAGAAATTTAGAAGATTATCAATGCAGCTACTGCCTGAAATTCCAACATACGTTCATTTTTTTTTTCTATAAAGCCGTTTAGTAATTTATTGATTTGTAAGTTGACATAATGTCTACATTTTAATGTATAAACTGTGTAAGAAGAGTCCAACGAAGCAAACATGTTCAAGCTTACTCTTCATGAAAAAGGTAAGTTAGAAAATCAGAGTAGAAAACAAGCCTTAAAGAAAATAGTCCTTGTGTGAAAACTATATTGTCTTGTTAGAAAAAATAATCAGAAGCACCTGGTCGTCAGATAACAATTTTTTATGTGTATACAGTGTTTTATCAGGAAATATGACACAAGACCATTCTCTTACAATTAAAAAAAAGAAGGTCTGACCTTTGATATAATGGAAATTTGATCATTCGTGAAACCTAATAATATCATAAGTTTCAAATAAAGCTCTTTGTAAATTGGAGACTTGGGGGAAAAAATGACTGAAATTCAGGGAACCTCAATTCCTCACATTGTATACTATTTTAATAGAAAACAATTCTTTTGTGAAAAGTTTACATGAGCTCAGGAACAATTCTTTGGACCACTTTCATTTGTTTATAGTTCAAAAGCCTCTGACAACAGTGCATAAAAGTGTATTTTTGCACAATATTGAGATAGCATCTTTTACAAGAATTATAAACCTGTTTAACAAAACCAAATGTTGCATGGTAGAACAGAATGAGTCCAGTCCAATCTGGCCTGGACTCAACGCAAAACAACAAAAGGAATCTAGACATACATGTAGTAAACATATGATTCATAAAAAAATTAATAAACTGTTTAGTCACAAGTCAACACTGTTGCCACTTTTCTTTAAATAGTAATAAAAATTCCACAGACAGATGTGAAGTGTGATTAATAGTTGGTTTTGCAAAAACATGAAATAGAAATGGAAAAAATATTTAAAAATGGAAATATGAGGGTTTTGTCCAACAACGACAACTTCTTTATCACTCCAAACGTATTTCTTTTGTCCATGTCAGGTCGAAATCTCTGTGAAGATGTGTCGCCCTCTAACGGCAGCTTTGTGAGATGCACATCCACATCTTCCTCGGACGATATCTGTCAGTCCAATAGGATCTCCGAGGTCACATGGTGAGCAGCTTCACCTCTTGTTTTCCTGTGTTACTCTGTGTACATCTCTGTACTCTCATATACATCTGTATTCTTCAGCTCTCTGTTTGAGCCAAACTCTGAGCCAGTGCCACAACCGAGGACAAACGTCTGTCACCGTATGTATTGCTTACTCTTTTTTTCTCCTAACAAAGTTAACTATGGCTTCTGATCATTATAATCAATGTTAATCTGTTCATCAGGGCCTATGCCTCGCTTCTGTGACTGCACCGCTTTCTGTGATACCGCAAGTAAGCAAATCTTGAAAGAAGAATCTGTGTAAACGCTGTGTGTGTATATATATATATATATATATATATATATATATATATATATATATATATATATATATACTTATTTTTCTCATATCATAAAAATCTTATTTTTTTTCCCTTCAATTTCTCAGGTCAGTTTTACACTATAAGAATCAATATTACCAGTAAGATTGATAGCCTTGACTACATAAAAAATCTGGTATGTACAAACCACTGTGATTTAATTATACACCATAATAAATATTTAGTAAAAATATACTAAATACACACTTACTTTATTTGACAGTTATTGAAACCTTTCCTGTGTCTGCAACAGTCAGAGTAAGTCACTGAAGAACACAATGAAGCTGACTAAAAGTGTATTTGTACCTGTGTATTAGTCTTAGACTAAAAAAAACTTATTATCAGCTTGTTGAATTTTAAATCTGATTGACTACATTGTCTTAAAAATTATATCTACACTCAATATGAATTTCTGCTAATTATGTCCCAGGTGCAGTGATTATTGGGAGATTTCTAATCATTACAAGGTAAATGTTACTGCAGACTTATAAAAAGAGAAATATAAAAAAACAACAACATTTGTTTGGACATGAGATTAATAAGCCATGTTTCCTAAATTCTATTTTTATTTTCAGGGTGCTCATCTGGAATGTCATGGGACAAAGGAAAGGTAAACATTTTTTTTCTGGTTTGTCTTTAAATGTGCACTTACTAGAGGTGCTTGTTTTCATCCCAAGTTGTCACAATACAGGCATTAGAGGTGGATACATAGAACCTAATGAAGAATATGTCACAGGCAATCACTGCTCTCATGCTTTTCACTAACTGCCATACCAGAAAACGAGTAGAGGAAGAGACTATCTAAAGCAGAGGTTCTCAGAACTCCACTGTGGATCTTGAAACCCCAAGTAGAGGTACTTAAGAAAATCTATAGAAATCAAATTAACTTTAAAAATGACTGCCAATAGCATAATTAGCCCTAACCATTATAAAGCGATAAAAAAACAATAATTTATGGCAAGCCAGGTAGGTTAAAAATTAACCCCATATGGAAAGCCAAATAAGTCATATTTTTTTTACTTTGAAACATCCTCTGGGTTCTAATAAACTCTATTAAATGTGTCACCATGTGTTTATAAGCATAACGTGTCAATTAGAAATTTTGTGTTGCTGTAAATGCTACCTTAGAGCTTCCCCTATTGCAAGGATGAATATTTTTCTGGTTTTGGTTCTGGGAAGGTTTTTTTGTCTGGTGGGAAAAGAATATGAATCCTTGTACCAAACCTATGCCAAACTGTATCACTAAAACCAAGGTACATATGTACCAATCTATGACTTGCACTGCAGTAGCAAGAGTTCCAAAAATTGTTGACATTGCTGGATTCATTCTGTGTTGTTATATTCTATATATTTTTTTAAATAACTAAGTCATAGCTAACTGTGATTAGATGTAACAAAGCAGACACTAATAAAGTAGATGAGGGCAAATGGCAGAGATTAAATAGAGTCCAGTATGGTATTGTATTGTTTAAAATTAATGATCCCTCTTTACTGCTGATGTTCAGGTTGTACAACTGCTTGGTGATACTGGAAATGTCTGGACCCATTGATGGCTGTTCCTTAAAAACCTTTGTGCAACAGATCATTGACAAGACCAATTTCATCACAAGTGACAGCCCACTTAATCGCATGAGTAAATATGCATTCTTTTTTTTACCAATTTACTATATGATTTAAAAAATATGTGAGCATATGTTTTTTAATAATGCTGACATGTTTCTCTGTTTCGTCAGTGGTGTGTGGCCCTCCTGGTTTGTCTGTCGATAGCCTCTTGGCGTCAAATCTAACCTGGGTTGATTCTGACCGGCTGCCTTCAGATATTTGCCAATCTGACCCAGTCTTGTTTGAATGGTATCAAGTCACACAAACCATAGAATTTTCACAACTTTAATAAAATTACAGCCATGTGATGTCTAACATTTACTGCCTTAGTACAACAATAAACTGATACAACGAACTGAAACAATTTCTAATCATGTGCTAAACTGAGCAAATATAAATCTCTAGAGCCAAACTTAAAACATTTTGGTAGATGATATATTTTCTTCCCTATATATTATTTTATAATTTTACTCTAAAGTGTATTAACATCTTTTACTTTTCATTTGTTGTTTTAAACAGCGAGGCTAATGAGACATTTGCTGTTCTCCTGGCTGACAGCTGCTCTCCAAAGCCGCAAACTTCACGCCCAACACAAGCCACCACTGAGACAAACCGTGTCACGGCAGCTCCTAAGTCTACACTGCCATCTGCGACCTACACAACGGAAGACTCTCATCCAAACGTGCCATTCACACATTCAGCCAGTACACAATCTGAAACAGAACATCCAGTCCTACACACAAGCTCACACCATTTAGCTGGGACTCTTCTTAACAAAACTAAAGAAACTTTGTCTGAAAACACAAGTACATCATCACCGAACTACAACTCAACTTTGCACAGCAGTACAACAGCTACTAACAATTTAAATATACAAAACAATGCCACAGGTTTTAATAACTCTAAAACTACACTGTCACCCAACAGCATTCAGCACACAACAGCATTCAGCATGACCACAGCAGAAGCAACAATTACAATTCCCAATCACACAATAGTAAACAACGTAACTAAACCCAGTGTGTTTACAACCTATGAAACTTCAAAGTACAACGTAACTACAGTTAAACTCTCTCCCAATCACACAGTATACAATGTCACAGCAGTAGCCACTAATGACACAACATCCACAAACAGTTACAAAACTGTGTATGATGTAACCACAGAAAACAGTGCCACAATGATTACCAACAGTGCAGTCACAAGTAAAACAAGAAGTAATTCTCCTACCGTGGCTCCAAATTATATATACACACAAAATGTAACATCACAAAACATCAATCACACAAAAGTTTACCATGTAACGACAGACAAAAGTGATCACATGACATCTAGCCCAGCTACTGACTCCAATTTCACAAGTCTATACACTTCATTAGCTCTAAGCAAAAATAATAATACGACTACACTTGGTCACAAATACACAACTCTCTACAGAACAACAACACCTAGCAACGGCTACACTAGTGAATACAATTCAACAACACCCAACGACAATAACACAACAGTGTACGAGAAAAAAATATCCAGCAACAATGTCACAACAGCTAACAATTCGACAACATCTAGCAACACTTACACAGCAATGTACACTGTAACACCACCCAGCAACACTCTCACCTCAACTTACAATGCCACAACACCCAATAGCAATTACAGAACAACACACAAAGCAACAACACTTAGTACCATTTACACAAGAGCAAACAATGCAACAACTAGCAAAAATCACACAACACTGTATAATGCAACAACACCCAGCAGCATTCCCACAGCAACGTCCAATGCTATAACACCCAGTAACATTCACCTAAACACATACAATGTTACTACACCAAGCAATTTTTACTCAAACACATATAATTCTTCTACACCTAGCAACTTTCACGCTACAACGTACAATGCTACAACACCCAGTGACATGCACACTGCGATATTCAATGCTACAAAACCTGGCAACATTCACTCAAACACATACAATGCTACTACAACCAGTAGCAATTACAGAACAACATATAATGCAGCACTAACCAGCAACAACCACACAACAGTGCATAATGCTACAACACCCAGCAACATTCACATGACAACACCCAATGCTACAATACAAAGCAACAGTCACTCAAACATATACATTGCTACAGCACCCAATAGCAACTACAGAACAACATATAATGCTACACCTACAAGCAACATTCACACAGCAGTGTTTAATACCACAACACCTATGAATATTTACACAACAACATATAATGCTACAACACCCAGCAAAAATTACAGAACAATGTATAATGGTACAACACCCAGTGACATTCACACTACAACATCCAATACTACAACACTCAACAACATTTACTCAGCATTGTTTAATGCAACAACCGACAGCAAAAATGATACAGCAGCATACAATGCTACAACATCCAGCAACATTTTCCAATCAATGAACTCTGCAACAACCCTCAATGAAAAACAGGTAACATACAATGCATCGACAATCAGAAGCATCTATACAACAATATACCCCACTACAATGCCCACCATCAATTACAGTGCAAAAAACCCCAGAAGGAATCAAACAGCAGCATACAATTCTTCATCACACAGCAACATTTACACAAACTCTTACAATACTACAACAACCAGCAATTTTTACAGAGCAATGTTTAATGTAACAGCAACCACAAACAGCTACACAGCAGGATACAATTTATCAAAACCCAGCAACAATTACACAACAGTAGACAATGCTACAACACCCATGAACAGTTACAGTGCAACATACAGTGCTACTACACCTACAGCTAATTACAGGACTACCGACAATGCAACAACGTCCAACAACATTTATACATTATCAAACAATACAACAACACCCAGCAGCATTCACACAGCAATGTTTAATGCTACAACACCTAGCAAAAATGGCAGAAGTCTGTTCAATGCAACTACACACATGACAAATTACACAGCATTGTACAATGCAACAGCACCCAGCAACATTCACACAACTCTGTACAATGCAACAGCACCCAGCAACATTCACACAACAGCACATACTACTACAAAACCCACTAGCAGTTACACAACAGTGAATGACACATTGACACAAAGCAGCAATGTCACAGCAATGAACAAGGTGACAACATCCAGCAACACTTATACAAAAGTAAACAATGCAACAACACTTAGCAATATTTACACAACAGTCTACAATGTAACAACATCCAGCAACAATTACACAGCAGTTTATAATGAAACAACACCTAGGAAAAATTACATATCTGGGTTCAATGCTACAACACACAGCAGCAATTACACAAAAGTGCACAATGCAACTGCTGTTGTCAGCAATTATACAACACTGCATAATGCCACAACACCTGCCACATTTATCACCAATCGCGCAACAACATACACTAGTGCAACACCCAGCAACAATTACACAGCCATGTACAATGGACTTGATAATTTTACAACTGTGTACAGTACATCCACACCTTCCAACAATTACACAACACCAATGACTACATCTCCTACCACTATATCTCAAAATCAAACAACTGCATTCAAAACAACAACTTTACCGATCAGGGAGCCACAACAAAACACAACTTCTGTCAGTACAAACACAACATTGTTTTTTCCTGCCACAAATGCGACTGAGACTACAAACATGGAAGACTCAACTGTGGAAACGACAACTTCTTTGGGTGACACTACAACTAAACCCACAGAGGCTTCATTGAGCAATCACACTGCAAACTACACCACAGTTAGTGTGACTGGCATGACAACAGACTCTAAAAACTCTTTAGCTGCCAGCAGCATCCAAACAACCAAAGCACAAAGCAACTTGACAATTACAGCTAATGCTTCTGTTGCTTTTACTACAATTGCAACTACTGCAAATACCACACATATTCCAGCTGAGAAAAAAAGCACTACTGCTGACATATCTCTAACTTCTCCCAAGTCAACTTTCCAAACTACCATTCTCACCACAACAACCACTACAATATCCAGTAAGTAAAGTTTATGTTTTTTTTAATTATTATTACTAATCTAACCAAATCAAGAATGTTTCTTAGCCCTAAGAAATCCACGTATAAAACAAATAAAATTTTGATAACATTTTTTTAAGGTACTGAAACTACTTTGGTGGCTACGGGAGAGACAACAACGAATAAAAAAGATGAGGAGGAACAAGCAAATGAGCTATTGAATCAAACCCAGAATACATCTCAGCTCAACTCCACTCAGGTGAAACAACTACTACACTTAAGTAGTGTGATGATGGTTTCATTTGGATATAAAGTGTCTATAATTTTATGAGTATTTCAGGTGTCTAATTTAGTGGACAATCTGGAGAAACTTCTGGATGGTGAATTTGTTTCTCAGTCCGTTGGACAAAAAATCATCAATGTTATCAGCAACCTGATGAATGGGGATTCATCAACTCTTTATAGATTGGCTAACAGGTTTGGTGTACCTACCCGTCAAAGAAAACACCAACATGCACAAAAATAAGTGTTCCATCCATATGTTTCCTGTTTTATTTGCTGACAGGCTAATTCGATTGGTGGATATTTTGGGTCTTAAACTGGAAGTCACAGGTGACAGGGTGATCCTCTCCTCAGCTTCATTGGTTCTGGCAGTCAGGCCAGTGGATGGGACCAACTTTCCAACAACTTCTGTGGACATTTTGAACACCAATAATGTCCAGGTAACCAAGATATTAGTGCAGTAATCACCAACTATATTACAGCAGCTTCTCAGTTTAATGTTTCTGTTTAAAATAAAAGTATACATATGTTACTAATCCCGCAAACCCCTGTAATTTATAATAAGTGTAGCAATTTAGCTTCACTCTCCTGAAGTTTGGATGGGTGGCCAACTGGCTTGACGGATCATATTTGGGCTGTATTTGCTGACTTTTCTTGTCTTTTCTGTGAATGAAGCTAACACAGAAAAGGAGCAAGACGTGCAACCAATACAAAAAGAATGATACTAATGAAGGAAAAAAAAAATCACACTTATAATTTTCTTATTTTTACTGTACAGTTAAGAGACCAGTTAATTACATTTGAAACATAAAAATGCATAAACTGCATATAAAAAGGTTTTTAAGTTTTTAAATGCAAATACTGTGACATAAACTGACATAATGCTATCGTAACCAATTGTAGGCCACTGCTTTCAATGTTTACACTATATGGACAAAAGTATTTGGCCACATGTGACCATCACACAAACGTAGACTGTATGAAGTTTGTCTCCCATTTGCAGTTATAACAGCTGCCTCTTTTCTTGGAAGACTTTTCGTGAGATTGTGTTGGTTCTGTGGGAATGTGTGCCCATTCCTTCTGTAGAGCATATATGAGGACATACACTGGTGTTGGATGAGAAAGTCTGGCTCTGTGCTCCGTGGGGTTGAGGTCAGGACTCTGTGCAAGCCAGTCAAGTTCTTCCACTCTGGACTCATCAAATCAAATCTTTAGAGACTTTGCTTTCTGCACTGGGACACAGTCATGTTTAAATAGAAAAGTGCTGTCCCTGAAGTTGGAAGTATAACGTTGTCCAAAGTGTCTTGGTATGCTGAAGCATTAAGATTGTCCTTCACTGGAGATAAGGGCACAAGTCAAGTCAAATTTATTTATATAGCACAAGCCCAAACTTTGACTGAAACACCTGAGTTCAACAATAAACAGGTGTGACCAAATACTTTTGGTCATATAGTGTACTTCTGTTTAATTTTGTTATGGTCTTTCTTTCAGCTCCGTGCTCTCAGCAAGTCCCGGTTAAAGAGGTCAGGCTCTACAATGGGCTCGGTGTACTTACCGTCCTCTCTTACAGCCGGTCTTCTTCCAGAAGAGCAGAAGTGGGCCAGCAGAGTCCAGTTCACGTTCTACACCAAAAATTCATTATTTATGGTACAGTTTTGCAGCTGATGTCTTTATTTAAGAACTCAAAAGTGTGATTTTTTTTTACCCGGTTATGTAGGTCCAGCATTAATTTCAGTTTCAGACCAGATCATAAATTAGTAATTGCAACATATTTGACAAAGTCCTTCGATGAAAGTGTATACAACTGTTCATTTTATTTGCTCATCTATATTTTTTACATTTTGCAGGATGCAGCATTAGACAACCAAACTGTTGTCAGTCCAGTTCTGGGGTCCAGTGTAGCAAACCTGTCAATCAACAATCTGAAGGAGAACATCAAGTTTATGATCAAAAACACCCATCCTGTGCAAGTGAGTTATACTAACACCTAGGGTCTGTTCACCTAGCTTCAGCATATCCAGGTTATGTTTTAGTAATTTGTCTCCACAAGCCTTAAACGGCTAGATCTTGTTAAGTGATAATGGGTATTAAGTCAATGTTTTTCTTGTGCAGCTGTGTTGTCATTAGATAATGAGTTATAATTATGAATTTGACATATCACATTCTAACAGTGTCTTTTGTTTTAACTTGCAAAGAGACTTGACTGATCATTAATCAGAGCAATCAAATGCACTGTGTGATTTCTTGGGTCCAAATCAAACCTTCTCTGAAGTAATGGACATTACATTCCAAAGTAAATTGCCATATAGATAGAGTTTGATAAGAACTAAAAGAGACAAAAAATATATATTTAGGCATGAAATGTTTTGCTAGGCCTCTAATACATCTGTGTAGTGAAGGGGCCCTATTTGCAAATATAAACTCTTAACAGAGGAAGTTAACAACAAGACTAATGATAATAATAAGAACAAATTTGAACATTTTTTTCTTTTCAGATAAAAGCATGCATGTACAATTAGCAATTCCTATGTGATACTTCTTTTTGATTGGTTTGTAGGCAAGCAACATATCCTGTGTATTCTGGGATTTCACCTTGAATAGTGAGTATAAACATGCGGGTCCATTAGGACTTAATTTGTTTGTGTAGATTCTCAATCGTCCAGGTTTTTTTTTTTTTTTTTTTTTTTAAAGACTGGACTCCCTGTCTTGCTCTTTGAAGACAGTTTGTTTTTCATGTGAGGAGATTTCTCAATACAAATGATGGAGTTTCAGATTTTAAAATTGCAGCAAGTTGCTCTGTTTATACAAGCTGAACTCACATGCAAGTCACTCTCCCTTTATTGGCCTGGTTCACATAAGAAAGGTTTTGGTCACAAACATGAAGGTGTAAAATGGTCTTAAAGCAAGTAAAGATTAGATTCAAAACTTACAAATTTATGTTCTGTAAATATGAAAACAGAGAAATCTTCCACTGTTTAATGTTTATTTTTAAGCTTGAAATTCCATACTTTTGAGTTTGAATTGAAAAACAAAAACAAAAACTCCTCAAATGAAAAGCAAATCAACAAAAAGTTTAGTCCAAAAAAATTGAGTTGTCTTCAGTATATTACAATAATTTTCCAACACATGATGTTTCTCTGTTTTAGTGGGTAGAGGAGGCTGGAGATCTGATGGCTGCTTTGTGGTTAACGCCACTCCTGAGTACACAAGCTGCAGCTGCAACCATCTCACATCTTTTGCAATACTGCTGGTATTTTCACTTTGTTTGTTTCACATGTTTGCTGCTGTTTTAATTTAGTAGAAGTGTCAGCAGTTCTCTTGAACAGAATTACATTTTGTTAAAACAAAAAATAATGAGGGTCAATTAGATTTTTTTTTTACATTGTGTAAATTACTTGTTGTGTTTGTCTCTGCTTCAACACAGGACTTGTCCAGACAGGGAATAACTGACCACAAGCAGGCACGAATTTTGACTTTCATCACCTACATTGGCTGTGGAATTTCTTGTGTTTTTCTAGCTTTCACTTTGCTGACATATCTGTTATTTGAGTAAGTATTCCATTTGTTTTCCTTGTAGACTACCTCCATCTGAGTATTACATAACAAAACATCCCACTGTGATTTAAGCTGACATTTAAATATATATAAAAAATGCCCATTTTAAAATGCACATTAGCTAGTATCTCAGTTTTTTTCTCTTAAATAAAATACATATGATTTCAATCCTTGTAGAAAACTGCTCAGAGATATTCCAGCTAAGATCCTGGTCCAGCTCTGCTTGTCCATCCTCCTCCTCAACCTGGTCTTCTTGTTAAATGGATGGCTGTCCACATACTCAGCTGAGGGTCTGTGCATCAGCACTGCCTTCTTCCTGCACTACTTCCTGCTGACGACATTCACCTGGGCAGGGCTCGAGGCCCTGCACATGTACCTGAGCATCGTGCGAGTGTTTACACCCTACTTGAGCAGATACATGCTGAAGTTCTCACTGATGGGCTGGGGTAGGAACCTTGTTAAATACATTCCTCTAATTTGCTAATTTAGTGATGATTTTTGAATTATTATTTAATTATTATTGTTTGCAGGTATTCCTCTTTTTGTGGTGATTATTGTTATAGCAGTGGATAAAAACAACTACGGTCTGGTTACATACGGAAAATACACAGATGGAACAACAGATGACTTGTAAGATACTCAACATTTTTTTTTTTTTTTTTGCCATTCAGACAAAACTTCAGTGTTTGGATTTTTTTCCATTTTCTTCCAAGGATACTCCTGTCAAAAATAAATTAAGAAATTTCAGCAAACCTCTTCAGATTTACTCTGAGACCCTGTTAAAAATGTTAAAAGAGTAACATTTGGAGAGTATCGCCAGCCACGCTGACACTCTTTCCCTTTTGGCATTATTGGTAGGTAGGTAGGTAGGTACATTTATTTATATAGCACTTTTCAGCACAAGGCGACTCAAAGTGCTTCACAACACAAGAACAAAATTACAGACAGAGTTACAGAACATGACAAGATAACTAAGCTAAAACATGACAATGCTAACAAGGTACAGGATAACTAAACTACTAAAACATGATATTACTA
>NC_051450.1:10637046-10638249 GCF_001649575.2 Kryptolebias marmoratus | reverse complement strand
AAAAAAAAAAAAAAAAAAAAAAAAAAAAGCACCTATTAGAATGAACAGTTCAGGCTCTTTTGGGATCTCTGTGTTCCTGTCTGGATGAAGACTTTTTTGTTGATACTGGTGTAATTCCTTTGTTCTCCAACTACATATTAAAATGCCTTTTGTCCATATCTGTACCCAGCCTCTCTCATACTGACTGCTGGAGATAGGCACCAGCAAAAAAGCGGGTAAAGAAAATAGATGAATGGATAAGACACGTAAAACTATACAAACAACTTGTATAATAGGTGCTTCACCCACCCTGACAACATTATCTAAATGCATTAAATGTTATTGCTTTAATGGGAAGCAAAATTATATTGCCACAGAGGACTTCAGCAGGGACCCAAAAATGATCTGCACCATCTAGATATCATTTTCTTTTCTGTGTTGTACTTTTTCAGCTGTTGGCTGCGTAATGACATCGCCTTCTACGTGGGTGTGGTGGCCTACTTCCTCCTGATCTTCAGCCTGTGTCTGGTCGTCTTCATCGTTGTTATGGTTCAGCTGAACCGAATCAAGAAGCAGAACCCTCACAACCAGTCTCCAAAGAGGGGCCTGATTACAGACATGCGCAGCATCATCGGTCTTGTTGTCCTCCTCGGCCTCACCTGGGGGTTTGCTCTGTTCGCTTGGGGGGACCTTTATCTACCCTTTGTTTACCTGTTCTCCATATTTAACTCTCTGCATGGTGAGATACGTTTAGGTGCATTGCACTTTAGAGTACAAGATATTACTAAAGAAAAGTTTTTAACGGTTAAAGTAATATGTTTAATTAAACTATCAATAATCCTTTTTTTCTCTCTCTGTTTTTAACTGTTTCATGTAGGTTTCTTTGTCTTTATTTTTCACTGTGCTGTAAAGGAAAATGTTCGCAGGCAGTGGAGAACATACCTTTGTTGTGGAAAACTGCGACTGGCTGAAAACTCAGGTGAGTATCAAAGAAAAACAATAGCTGTATGGTTCAGTTATTGTAATTTCATTAGATGATTTGACCTCAACCACAGCGAGGAGGATTTTTCTTTTCCTTTTTTCTTTTTTTACAACCTATGTTGAATTGTTGGTCTTTCTTGAGGTCAGAACTGAATCAAAACCAAACACATAAAACAGACAACAGCTCTCTCTCTCTCTCTCTCTCTCTATATATATATATATATATATATATATATATATATA
>NC_051450.1:10634709-10635486 GCF_001649575.2 Kryptolebias marmoratus | reverse complement strand
CAGGCCGTGCACAGGTTGGTGTGTCGGGTTTTGCAGTCTCGGGCGACTGTGTGGTCTACAAGGAGTTGGTGTTTGGCTCCTCTGCTATTTATGCCAATGCCCTTCTGTGCTGTGCTCATGTATTTTTCCATGTGCCTACTTATTTTTGCTGCTATCATGCCTGACATGAGTTTCCATGTTGTAGAGAGACAGGATATTGGCCGATAGTTGGATGGGACTGAACCCTTTGAGGGATCCTTCTGGATCAGGATTGTGCGCCTTTCAGTTAACCATTCAGGGTGGGTCCCATTTTTCAGTAGCTGGTTCATTTGAGCTGCCAGTCGCTCGTAGAGGGCAGTGAGTAGGCATGGATCATGTCATCTCGTAGGGAGATCAGCCACTGTGCATTACTGTTGTGGAATGCCTCCCTTTCCCATTTGCCTCTCCAGTATTGTTCAGTCTCCAGCCTTGGTGGGTCTGTTCTGTTGTTGTTACCTTGCCATTGAGAGTACACTTTAGCTGGTTGGGTGGAGAAGAGCCAGTTAATTCTCCTGGCTTCATTCTCTCTTGTGTATCTCCTTAGGCGGCTGGCCAAGGCTTGGAGTCTTTGTTTGGCAGTTTCAAGTGCTACAGGCATGGGCATCTGGTTGTACTTCTTGGGTACTGGTCTTTTCATTGCATCTCTGACAGTTGGCTCACTTCCCTCCCGCCTCACTTATCTCCTTGTTACCTTGATTTTAGCCTCTAACCGTCTTTTCCATGGTGGGTATCGAATCTCATGGTGGCTCTTATAGCCAA
>NC_051450.1:10551225-10633917 GCF_001649575.2 Kryptolebias marmoratus | reverse complement strand
AGTCACCCCCAAACTGGAGCAGTGGCTACAACAGATCCCAGGAACAACATCAGACATCTCAGTCCAGAAATGTGCAGTTCTAGGCACAGCCAAGATACTGCGCAGAACCCTCAAGCTCCCAGGCCTCTGGTAGAGGACCCGAGCTCAGAGGATGAAACAAAGACCACCCGCGGAGGGTGAGAAGGGAATTTTTTTTTATTTTTTATATATGGTGTATATGGATCTCTGGCACTTTAGCACTTTTCACATTTGAGCTAAGCAGCACTCACACTCACATGGTGGTATTACTAGAATAAAATACTGTTTATAAAACTGATCACACTGACTGACTAAACCATTGTTGTCATTAACCCTTTCTGATGAACTAAACTACAAATGATTCCTGTATTTATTGTTTGCAATTTAATCATACTTTGTAAACCAAATGTAAAGAACTTGCAGGCCAGATATAGCCCTGTGGCCAGCAGTTGACAACTTACTGACATGAACATAATACAAATGTTACACATTTCAGGCTTTCAGGGGATTTTATACTTACTAATATCTACTGTAAATAAACATTTATAAATCCTGGAATGATACATCCTAAAATTTCACTTCTGGTTTTCTTAATTGTGAAAAAAAAAAAGTGATTGTTTTTATCACCACTTTGGAAAAGCCCCTTTTAGGAATAATTAGGGTATTTACTTTGTAGCCTTCAGATAATCTTAATGCCACGTTTTTCTCTCAAAGCATATTAAAAAATACATTTAAAACATTTACATTTAAATCAATACATTTAATCATCAACTCAGGCTAGAAACTTTCACTTTCAAAACCTTTCACAATGAAATCTGTGAATATGCACAGGTAATTCACTAAGTATTCGTCTTTTTTTGTCCTCTTGGCCTTCATAAAACAAACATTCGGTTGTTTCTTCTGCAGACTGGAGTCGAATGGCTACTCAGAACAAGACTTCATCAGCTGCTACTGTCACCACCTCAGATCCTCACTTCATCTTTCATAACGCCGCCGTTGTCAGCGCCCCCCCCAACAGCAATAGTATGTATTTACAGTTTTTCCTCTTCGTGTCTGTGCACTAACTAAATCCTGCTCAACATATCACTGCATTTGTCCCCGCCTAGGCGCTGTGTTTTGGGACAACGGAATATCCGACCACTCCAACAGCGACGTCATCCTCAACGAGATTCACAGGCAAAATGTGTCCTGGCAAGGCGAAACCTGACCAGCAACCATATCAAGCTTCTATTTTAATTTAGCTATCATCTTCTCAGAGAGTACTGAGAGCACGATCGAGGATTAGTAATCTCCTGCAGACTAGAAAGTAGATACCTAAAAAAAATACGTTAATGTTACACAAAATGAAGGTTTTAAAAGGTGTAAATGAAGGAAAACTATTTAAAGCAGAGTTTGACTGAAGTTATCCTATTTCTAAAACATACATTCAGTGAAAATGACTTAATTTTTTTTTTTCTTTATGCAAATAGTCCTAATAAGGGGAGGAACATTAGGGATAACACTTGGTTTTGACTAAAGAATTGTATTATTTCACCATTAGAGATGTGACTTTGTACAATACACACAAACTATGACTTGTTTTGCTGTTTACTTTTCACTTTTTTTTACAATGAAGGATAGATGAAGAAGGAAAATGGTATTTAATTAAAAGCTTAAAGCTTTCCCTTTCAGATTATCATCAAGCCATTGCGGTATGTTTGTAAACTTGCATTAAATGTAAGAAAAAAGTCAAATATATTATTTTGTTTTTAAACCTGTGACATGAACTTATACCGTTATATTTTGTTGCTGAGTTCAGTTCAGATTGACCAAACCTTTTTTTGTAGGGATCTTCGATGACACTTTGAGATGGATTCTCAGCTTTTATTTTTTAAAAGGTTGACTGAGCCAAAATGTGCACATGCCAGAAGTAAATACTGCAAAATCCTTGTTACAAAAAAACAGATTTATTTATCAGATCTAAGATTAATTGAAGGTGAAGTTCTCCTTTAACATGCAGGATTTTTAATTTTTATTTTGGAGAAACAGTGTTTATCTATTTCTCAGAGAGCATTAGAGCTTTTATGTTTGTGCAGAAAGAACAGAATGTATGTTCATGTGGTGATTTATTTACTTTTTTTTTTTTTATGAGAACAGACTTTGCAAAATGCCCTTGTCCAAGAACAAGCACAAATTATGACAGAAGATAATAAAACTTCAACTCACAGCCTGTTTGATCTTTTTTTTTTAACATCAGATGCACAACATGATATTTTAGCTTTTATAATCCAGCCCGTTTTAATGGACAGAACAGGAGTTAAACTCCCTGCAGACCACCATCTCATCAGCATGTTGTTGAAACTGCAGCTGAATGCCTTGTGTTCACCAAACACCGGTTGAATCGCAGCCCGTCAAGGTTGGCAGCAGTTGGCAATTAGGCTTTACATGTAATGAAATCTCCCAGCAGTTCCACCTCTAAGGTGAGTCTTACTTAGGAGAAATGCTGCGTGAATAATGGAACGGTAGAAGCACAGATGTCACAGCAGGGAGCGTAGCAAAGCACTTTATTTTCTTTAGCCTTGAATGGCCAGTGGCAGCTTGATTCTTCTTCAAGGATTCAGTGTGAGTTTTACAGATAGTTCTGTGAGTATGTTTGCTTAAAACATTTCAGGCTGCCTTTCAGATGTTTGTACAAATTGTGCTTAAACAGACTTTAGAGTTATCATACAGAACAGCAAATGAAGAAGTCAGGATACAAAGTATGGTATTGTGATGGCTACTAAATTTTAATTTTTTAAATTTTTTTACATAAAAAAGCATTCTGTACATCAATTATCTAGATGTCTTTTGGCTGCTGACTACTTTCTATCAGGTGATGAATTTGAATGGGTGCTGCAGTTGCTATAGAGCCAGATTAATATATTTGTTTTTCCCTTTAATACAAGCAACAGGAACACAAAGTGAATTTGAGACGTCTAAGAATTCTAAACAGGGCAGAAAAGTAGGGACAAGTTTGAAATATTATTTATTAACTTTTTTCTTTCATTTTTGGTAACATTTTTGGTCTTTTCTAATCCCACCTTTTTCTATAGACTTTGCTATAAAATAACATTTTTATTGAATCTGCTAGCTTTCCTGTCTCCACCAGATGTCAGTATAATCTCACAGTGGTTTTAGTCCCAGAAAGCCTGTTCTCGTGCCTTCACTCCTTAACACTGCCTTGGGTGCAGGAATTTGAGTTTTCAGTTTAATAGAGGAATATAAAAGCAGCTCTTGAATAGGGAGTCCAGTTACAATCTCATTAAAACAACAGATAAAAATGCAGCAGGGGCACTAAAAACAAGCAAAAAATACATTTCCACATCCTTATTTCCCTCTATATGCTGCTTGTATTTGAGTCTTTTGTCTCTGATAGATGTGATCCAGGTAAATTCTGCCAAACTTTGTGCAGAAATGTTTTTGTCAATTTTGTTAATTTGCTCACATATTACATTAACTAACCACAGATCAGTCCATAGGGGAAGTTTTATTTCACTTTATTTTTTTTTTCCTTACCAGGAGGGTTTAATTAGATTTGAAGGTTAACTTTTAGCACAGCTGTGCAGAGCTGCCTACATGCTTTAACAACCTGACTAATGATATCAGCATGGGAATGAGGAAAAGAGGGGAGGGAAATTACACAGATGCACCAAAAACTAGTAAACATTTAATTTATAAATGGATCTTTTATGCCTTATCGCTGTAATAAATTTATAAGTTGCTGTGACATAATTTTTTTTTTCTGTTCTTTATTATTACAGCCCCATTTAAAGTGTTTCTTCCTGAAGGCTGTAGCTTAACATCAGCCCACCATTTTAATGCACGGCACATGACTGGGTCATCATTTCGTTTTAGGAAAAAATGAGTTACAGAAGAGAATGTCAGGACAGTGCTTTTAAATATTTACTTTTTATGAAGTTTAGGGTCCTGGGGAAACAGCTTGTATTTCCTACTGAAGTGCTAATTGTTTGCACCTCAGCAGGTGTTGTTCTCTCTTATTTCCCAGCTGAAGTGAAGACTCACAAAACTTTGCGGACTTCAAACTCTCCCCGCATGTCTTGATCTTAAGTGTGCACTCACAGAGGACAGACAGGATAAATTATAAACTTCAGAGGATGGAAGAAGTGTGAAGTACTTTTAAAGCTTTTAGATCAGTTCATTTTTTTTTTCAGGCAGATATTGCAACCTTCAGGCATAAATTGCAATATCTCAGTTGACATCACAGCTCCTTTTGCACTATTAAGGTTTTAAAGGTATTAGATTAATTTATTTTTAAATGTAACATAGAACACTTAAAATGATTACATTTTTCATTCCGACCAATTGATCAGTAAATAACCATAGGGGATTCAAGATTTGCTGCTGAAAATGAAACATGAACATTAGACCTCATAATTCAGAATATTTGACCATTATGGTTTATTTAAAACAGGCAGCAAAAAATAATGCTTTATTGTGACGTTAACCGAGTCGATGAACATGATATACCTAAGTTTTGTATGCCACAAAGCAATCCTGCATGAATCTGAGAGGAGCAAGTTCTTAAACTACCTTCCACCAGGTGAGAGGAAGGGTACACCCTGGAACAGGGGTAGGCAACCCTGGTCCTGGAGAGCCACTGTCCTGCATGTTTTACTTAGTTCCCTGCTCCAACACACCTGATTTGAATTAGTGTGTCATTAACAGGCTTCTGTAGAACATAGAGGTAATTTAACCACTGAATCAGGTGTGTTGGAGCAGGGAAAGAGGTAAAGCATACAGGATAGTGGCTCTCCAGGACTAGTGTTGCCTACCCCTGCTGTGGAAGGTCACCAGTCCATCACAGGGCTATATAAAGACTAACGAGATTTAAATTGTCACACCTATAGTGACAATTTAGAGTTCTCATTGTTGTTGAAAAATTTTTTTTTTTTTTAATAGAGAATATACTACTATGATACTTCTATTTAGGATCTTTTCCCAAGTGCAACTCATACAAGTGTAGCTTTGAAATTCTTTGTTGGAAGCATAAGGCAGCCTTAACGCTTCACTCCCACTATCACAAACAACGATTTGGGACACCCCAACCCCCTGGCATTAATGAGCAGAACTTGGGGGTAGGGATAAGTGTCAAGATCCGGACTGTTCTGTTCCTCTGGAGCAGGGAGGACCAGGATGCAGCAGGTAAGTGCAAAACTCTTTATTTAAAAATCCTAAAACCCTGGAGAAATAGCCTTACATGCTGCCAACACCAAAAATGCAAAACCTCTTGAAACATAGCACAGGAACGTTGAACAGATAACGTGCCAAAGACGAGGACCCAACAAACAACTTAGACAACGGTGCTCTTCAATACAAAACAAAGGTAATCAGGAAACTAAGGGCAGGTGTGCTGAAAACTGAAACACGTGAAACCAAAAGGAAAAACCAAAACCCGAAACGGAAAAAAAACGGAATCCTCACAATAAGTGGGTAAACTCAGAATCAGCCTTTTATCTTTTCAAACAATCATGGTAAAACATACTAATATCAATCATTTTCCAATATTATTTGATTTCTGGAGATCAGATCAACCTCCTCAGCTTCCTCACATTTAATGTTTCACAAACCACACTGCGGTCCTGACTTTGGAAAGCGCTGCTCTAAACGTGACAACAGGATGGCAAAATATCTAAGAACTAAACAAACAAATAGGGCATTACTCTACAAAATTCCGTAATTTCTATGCATCTGACAGCTAAAGGCATACTATATTCATTTGTGTGAAATGCAAAAATCAGAATATCCCTTTAAACTTCACAGCTGTGTTCATGTTGAAGCTGCTTTATATTTAATGCTATTCATCAAATCAATAGTTCTCACAATGCTTTGAAATTAAAACAATGCATTTTTTAATATCTACTCAATTCTTAATACATCAGTAATGAGATGTTTTTACTGAACTTCTCCAAACCGCAGGTTAATATGTGCATGTTCTAAAATAAAAAGGAGCAACCTATGAATCCACAAAAAGCAGTGAAAGATCATAAATCTAAGCTCCGGCATCATCCGTTTTTTTATACCCCTTTGTTCTTGGGAATTTATGTGCATCCATAAATGTTTTTTATTTGATATCTGGTCTCTAAACAAGTCAGAGAGCGCAACATTTGACTTGACAAAGTGCCCTCTGAGAATGCAGTCAGCGCTTTTCTGTCACAATCACTTGCTAAAACATTCAACAAAATAAACTTCAAGATAGTCTGCATGAACGGTGTTGTTTTATTTAAAAAGCCACCAGATTGGCCAGTAACATGAGGTATCAGCACAAATAAAACTATCCCTGGGGAACCACCAATTCAATGAGGCAAACCATTCAATCAGATGTTGATTGAAGGGAGTTACTGAATCAGCAAGCTCTTTTGCTGAAGAAGTTGTGCTTACGACCTTATCGTTCTCTGGCGTTTACAAGTATTTTAAATTTGAAAACATATTTTAAGAAATGTTTTCTGAATTTAATGTTTTCTCAAGTCAAGCCAAGTCAGAGTTCATTATTTATTAATTCAACCCATTTTAAAGGGCTTTATAGATAGGGTGTAAGATCAATAAAATCATCAATAAAACAAACTTCAATAAAACCCTGAAACATAATCAAATAAAACAAAGTTAAAAACAAAAAAAAAATCCTAAATTAATTAAACTTTTACAATAAAAGCTAAACTGTGCTGCTTAACAAGGACTAAAAGCCAGTGAAAACAAATTGATTTTCAGCACAGACTTCAATGATCTCAGTCTGAGGAGCTCTAATTTTCAAAGACAGGCTGTGTCATTATCTGTTTTTGAGGTTTTTAGCTTGCATCTAGAAATGTCCAAAAGTAGCTGATTTGTGGATTTCATGGCTCTAGTTTAAGTGTAAAGGTCAGGAGGTTCAGCCAGGTAAGGTGGTGCCAAACCATTAGGACAGCAACATTTTTAACTGAATTCTAAAATTGGGCAAGAAGTCAATGTTATGGTGTGATGTGATCGGGCCTTTCCTTCCAAGTCAAAAGGTGAGCTGCTGCATTTTGTACAGCTGGCGAAAGCCCTAGTGAAGACTGATCAAGACCAACATACAAAGAATTACAACAATCCAAGCAATATATTCTGAAGGTATGAACTGCTGTCTTGATCAGATGGAATGCAGGCCTTGACTTTACTAACAACACAGCTGAACCGTTCCTTAAATTTAAAAGGAGAGTCAAAAAATACACCGGAGTTCCTGACAGAAGGGTGGGAATAGAAATATAATGGACCAAAGGCACTGTCATGGTTTGTAGGGAGATTAAATTGTCTACAAAAAAAAACTGCTTCAGTTCTGCTTTGATTTTAGATTAAGAAGGTTTATCTTCACCCATGTTTGAACATCTCTTAAACAGATCAGTAAAGCTTGCATAGCTGGAACAGGCTAATGGATATGGATATTATCAGGAAACAGTGAAAAGCCATGTTGTGCTTTCTGAAAACAGACCCCAGAAGACGCATGTATGATGAAAAAAGAACTGGACCCAGGATGGAACCTTGAGGAACCCCACAGTAAAGAGGGGGCACAGTAGAAGAATACTTCTCTAACTGTACCGAGAATTTTTAATCAGATAAACAAGAGTGGAACCATTTACGGGCTACTGTGCCTTTAATGTCAACACAGGAGTTGAGATGAGAAACAGGAATGCTGGTGCACTGTGTCAAAGGATGCAGATAAATCTAACATCTCTTTTTAAATAGATTTAAAATAAATTGTCAACTGTAGTTTTATCAACAAGAGTTGTTTCTCTTTGGGGCCCAAGTGGGTTAATATACTAGTCAGTGTATTTGTAGGGAAAATTTCAAGCTGAGTATTTAAGCACAATTTCCACAAATAGGTTTAATTTATCAAACGGAAGTCCTTATGAATGAAATGTGTATTACAGGTTAGAGGCAAGGAAGAGAACATTGTTTGCAGGTGTTTAAAACTCAAGTTTAGGCAATATTGTGAAGATGTAGTCTTTTAGAAAAAGGAATAAATCTTTTTTTTTTTTTTTGTCATACCCAGAATGTTGATATGAGTCATTTATCCCCTTTGCCGACATTTGTGTGAGTATCACAAAAATCCAACTTATCTGAAAAAAATAAATGAAATGAAAAGGAAAAAAAAAATCTCACACTGCATCAAGTTTCAGTTTGATCAAGACCAGTTCCTTTTAAGAAAATCCCAGCTGTTTGGTCCAGACTTTCATCCCAAAGACGCTTCACACCTGTGATTTTAGCCTTGCTCAAATGAGGCGTGGGGAACAGCATGCCGCCTTCTAATGATGAAACTAAGTTGAACCACTGCAGCATAGCATTAATAGTTAAGGTACTATTGGAGTAAATTGTGATTAAATCAAGCTTTTTCATGCTTTATGTGTGAAAACAATACTCTAAAAGCCACAACAAGTATTGCAGCTGATGCTTTGTCTTGTTAACATGCATTATTAAAATGTGGCCCTAATTTATTTAGCACTTTTTTTCCTGCACTCATCATTTGACTTATCATCTCATCTCAGTACATCTCAGTCCTACTCATTAACCTGTGACCAAAGTTTTGTATTAGATAGATAGATAGATAGATAGATAGATAGATAGATAGATAGATAAATAGGAAAAACATTTTTTATTCAAACATTAAAAACAAAAATGTTGCAGCTTACATCCCTGTTAATGATTTGTGTATTCTGTGCTTGGAAACACTGAGTAGCTGTGTTCAGTACAGCTGTAGAGAAATTGGTAGAGAATGTCAAAAAGCAAAACAAACAAAAAAAAAGTATCTTTCAATCTAATCTTTTTCAATAATGTCAACATTATTGCCATCCGCTGACTCAGCATGTTTATTTTAGTTTATCTTGTGCATTTTCTGTTTCTCTGGATGGAGACATTTTTCTTTTAAAATGGAGAGAAACATTCATTTGATAATTTATCTGACGTAGTCCTCTTAAGGCCCAAGTATACACATTAATAACTGTTTCACATTTGCTGAGCAAAAAATAACATACCTTCTCCAATGTTTTCAGCATTCAACAAATCTAAATTTTCTCATCAAGTGATACACAAATGTGAGTCAGGTACTAAATAATTCTGAATACGTGAAAAATGTTACTTTGTGAGTGCTACATAATCTCTAATTAATTTTAGATTTAACTCAAACACAAATGACTTTTTGTGCAGAGCATCACTCAGCAGTCTTGTTATATCATCTTCTATATTTTTAAGACCATAAGCTGAGCTTTCCCTGAAATCTCTGCAGGCGTTCACTTCCCAGTGGATATGATATAAAAAGATCCACAGATACACGATAGACTGAAGGAGAAAATTCAGTTAAATGATTATACAGGACTAGAAAAGGTGTTGGCTGAACTCAGGGGAAGAGTTGCTCAATGCTAATTTGTTCAGCTGACATCCGGTGAGGTTAAATGCTCACTGTCAAAGCTGTTCAGAAGGAAAACGATTGAAAGATTGACAACCAAGGAACTGATATTTATTTATTAAGGTTGTCTTTTTAAATGCAGATTAAGCACTTAATAAAGGATTTGATACAACAAGCTACTGAAACAGCTAGCATGCATCGGGAAAACCACATGTTATTCAAGCCCCATCTGCAGTACTCTGGATATTTTTCTAAATTTATATTTTTGTCTGTGTTTATTATTTATTTATCTGTCTTATTCTGAAACAAAACAAAACAAAACAAAAGAGCTAAAATACCCATGCCAGGCTGCAAGGTGGCAAGACCGTCCACAGCAATGATATAATAAATACAGAGAAAGAACAGGCTGAGCAACTAAATATTCTCCTAACAGGTTTTTTTTTGTTTTTACAATATCTTCCAAGTATTAATCATTTTAGCACATTTTCAAAATTTGACAAGATAAGGTCAAGATAAAATGAAACAAACTCATTAAAAAAAACAGATCATAACAGCTAAAGTGTTAATTTAGTTGGTGGTGGGTTTGACGGAAAGAGGCTGCTACATCACTGTTTTTTGAAAAGCTCTGGACCTCAAGTCTGCACAGAGACACCAAAAATTCAGTTTTCAAAACTTAAAAAAAGCCTTTTTTTTGTTGTTTGTTTGCTTTTCTAAAACTTTCAGTTACTTAAGTTAAAATACATAAATGTCACACCCAATTAGTATAACAAACTGGTAAAATTAGTCAGTCAAGTTATCCTCCACATAAAACAGTGCATGAGGAATATTAGACTTAAAACTCAAACAGTCATATTCTGTTTAATGTTAAGCTCACTGTATCTGAGTGAATTATTCCCAGACATGCCTCCGTTATCTCTCATCTTTACACTTTCTGAGCTGCAGCTCAGTGATCAATAGATCTTGTTCTCCACTGTTCTGACAAGCAGATTCTGCTTTGACTGCTATCACCTGTAAATAATAAACCAATTTGAGCCATTTAAACAGCATTTAACAGCAAAGTTAAGGTCAGTCACAATGACCTTTAAAAGTCTGAAATCAGTAAATGCCATGACGTACAAACCCAGCAGTTTAGAATAAATACATTAAATATTCAACTCGGGATCTGAAACAGTAATTATTAATAGAAGGCACAGCAGTGTTTGGAACTATAAATAAATAAATCTAATAAAAACAAACATGGAAACATTTTTAGAACAGTAATCTGACTGTTGAGTACATAATATTAAGTAAACAGAAGGCTCCTAAAGCACAATCCTTTGTGATTTCTTCATTTAATGGTAAATGGTTTGCACTTTTACAGCACTTTATTTCATCCAAGGACCCCAAATCAATGGATTATTTTAAATGAAATTTGCAGGTTTATACTACATATTATGATATTACATAATCCATCCATTTTCTTTAACCACTTCTCCTCTCCGGGGAGCTGGTGCCTGTCTCCAGCAGTTACTGTGCAAGAGGCGGGGGACACCCTGGACAAGTCGCAAGTCCATTACGGAGACACATGGAGACAAATGAGACAAACAACCATCCACGTCCTCACTCCCATTGAACCTAACATGCATGTCTTTGGTCTGTGGGAGGAAACTGAAATAATAATATGATACTACATATTATCATTACACTGTATGGTTTAAAATGTATAGTATTTTCACTCCATTTGGTTTTGTTCGGATTGTTGTCACTCACTTATCTGTTTGTTTGTTTATTTTGTTATTTTAATAACCATTTCCACTTTGCTTTCAGTTGAAGTTTGGTTATGTTTAGAAATTAAAAGCATGTGATTGAGTTTGGCAAAAAAAAAAAAAACTTTGATTAAAAAAAGTCAGTCTTTTCACATTCACTAAATATTATCTTTTGTTTTAATTTTATTCGTTTTTTTAATAATATTATCAGTACATATTTTACTCTGATGATAAAGTGTATACAGAGTGTGGTTTTAGACAACCATTTAGACCTCCACCTGCCATCACAGAGAGGTCTTGGTGGATGTTCGAATGCAACTACGTCCTGCACTCTTCAACACAATCTCTACTCCCACCTGGATGAAAAGAAAACCTTGCTTCGTCCTTGCAATGACATCTCAGCGGTGTTCTGAAGGCTTATGAATATTTGACCTGCTCCCCTGGACACCCTCTGTGCTCGTTTTAAAAAGCAAAGTTCACATCAGCATCACGCATGGAAACACAGCGGAATATTAATTTAGTTTTAAAGCAAAACTTTAAAAAACAATTAAACTAAAGCAAACAAAAAAATCTGCTGGTACTTAAAAACAATATAACTAAAGGAAGCACTTTGGAGTCTAATCAGTTTTATATTTGGTGATATTTTTTGTATGAATGTTTTGAAGATGAGAAAAGAAAATGCACCCAAAAACACATTTAAACTGAATCTAAAAACAGACATAAATACTTGTTTATTTTTTTTAAAGAGATATTGAAGAAGTAAATACAAAAGAAAAAGGAAGGAATACACACTGGCTGCAGTCTTCCATGCCTGAGTTTTAATCTTAGATCATCTTACTATATCCTGAAAAAATTGTGGAATTTTACCAGTTTTGTGCAAATCTTTAAAATGTTTTTATTTGCAATCACACACAGTCCCATGTAATCTGTTAGACCTTGCAACATGTGGTGGTAATGACTCTCAGATATGATTTCTGCTAATTTGACTGAGGAATAGCTAAGACCAATTAACTATGGTGGACACCTTGAATTGGGTTGGCTTTAATTGCTAATCACTCGATGTCTATCTAATAATTACTTTCTGAGAGTTTCATTAAAATTCATCTAGTGGTTGATGAGATATTTTGCTTATACAACAAACAAATGACATTATTGCTATTGTCACATTATTGTCGCTGTTGCCTCTGAGTCTTGAGGACCAGTTCAGATCTGACAGAACAGCAAAGCTCCAATTTATATAAGTAAAAATGTTGCTTTAATTACCCCTGTAGGAACTGGTTGCATTATCTGTCCCTTAAAAGCTTTAGCTTCAGGGGAGGCTTAAAAAATGGACGCTGTCTCCTCATTTTTCTTTAGAGATATAAATAGTGCATCAATTTGACATGCTTACCATGTCAGTTTGCAGCAGATGTTCTTTTTTTTCTTTTTTTCTAATGCAGACAGGAGAAGGTAGACAGTTAAATGAAGACAGCTTATGTTAAAAGTCTGTCTGTAGTTCTTTTCATGTAAACTCAACTCATTCTGACACAATTTTGTTTTTTCAAGCAACCTTTCTCATGCTTGACTTTTAAACTAACTCCATTTCCTCACAACTTTTAACCTGCTATTATTTTCTAAAGAGAGGAGCGTAATGTGACAGATGAAACTCCTGTTTCGGGATGATGTAAGTGTTTCATTCTCCTTCCACACCCCTCTTATACGCCATGGCTGGTTGGTTGCCCCTGACAACCGCAATGACTATTATGAAAATCGCTGAAACTTATTGATTCGTTCAATTTAATCAGCCACATTTGTGCTCAAAATAATGGAGAGCTATTCTTTACAGGGTTATAATATTTCTAATTAGGAGAATCAATATATTCATGGTCACATTTGTAATTATAACCAATGACTTTTTCAAGATTTAGAAGATTTCACTATTTCAGCCAAGAGCTGTCCCGATAAAATTCCCACCTTACACTCCGTGAGAAACCTTTAATCAGTGCCGAATACAGTAATGAATATGAAATTAGCTGGAACTCTGTTGATTAAGAGCAATTTCTCCTCTCCCCCGAGCACAGTGTTCGTGTAATTAAAACATTTCTTTTCAGTAGTCTTGTAGTAAATTACAAAAGTTTTTGAGATGTTGAGCGGAAGTTGTCATTATCTGGCACCAGTAGGCAACTTTTATCTTCTGTTCCTCGGAGCAACTCTGACAACGTTACAGTGTGACGTTTCTGTGGAGGAGAGACAAGCAGACATGTCACCGCTCTGACTTTAGAAAGTCTCCCATTCCTTTCACCTTCTCTAAACTCTGTTTCAGCTCAGATTAATGACTAATCTCTTCATACTGCATATATACCCCTGAGGTAACATATTGACGATTACATTGTCTTTTTACTCATTAAATGAAGCAAAAGCTGAATCATGGGATAAAAAAACCCAAAAAAACCCACTTATTTTCAGACAAATATGAGTAAAAGATTTGATTGATTTGGCTACCTGCAAAAAGAAGAGAAAAAAAAAGTTACTAGTTTGGAAAATACAATGGTGAATACAGTAAAGAGTAAAGCATCCAAAGTTTTTGCTATGAAAGAAGAAAAAGAAGAAAAAAAAAGAAAAGTATAATGTTTAGTCCAGCATTGTCTACCAGCTGTCAGCAATTTGTTTTGAAAGTCAGTATGCTATTATGCAAAAGACTATTCAGAATTTATTATTTTTGAATGAATATTTTCATCAGTGAAAGACAAAGTCCAGTAGCTGTTGGATTTAAGTAGTTTCACATTATTTGTGTGATTGTAAAGAGAATGTGGCTGAAACTGGACTGCAAACAATGATAAGCAATGATTGGAGAGTATACAAAACATACATATTTACAGTAGCAATATGCAGTGATGGTGGTGTATACTGTATTAACATTTTTACAGTTGTGTGCAAATATATGTTTACTGATGTTTATCTGTTAGACAGGGATATGCATGTAGATACTGTATAGATATTATTCTCAGTCAATGGATTGGGTGCACTACAGATTAGGTTCTGAAATTTTGGCCCAGACTATGAGTCACTGAGACTCTGTGCCTCATACCAAACCTCAGAGCAGGTTTCAGTGGGCAGCACTATTTTTTTTTTTTTTTTAAAGGTGTCTTAAAGCAAAATAGGTGTCTATGCTAATTTTGTTTTGCATATAGTAGATGCTGATTATTTTAAAAGCTGCTACCTTCTGTTTATTTCCAGCAGGGACAGGCTGTTTATATCTGTATTTTCTTTTATTGGTGGAAACTTTCAGCAAACCTTCGGTTGTGATGTTTATGGAGTTTCCATCTTTTTCTTTTGTTTCTTTTTTTAGACAGAAATAGGAGGCACTGACAATGACATTATATCCTGCACTTGACGTAAAGGTGCGTGCATGAAACACAGCCCCCATTAAAAAAGCTTTCAAGTTTTTATTTTATTTTTTATTTTAATTTTATTTATTTATTGTCAGAGTTATAAACTACAGGCCAAATCTTTAAAACAGGGGCTTTTGATGATGACTTTAAAAAAAGCCAATCGAAATATGGGACATCATCTCAATTTCACTTGTCTTCAGTGTAAAATCTAAATCAGCAGATTGCAGTGCTGGCCCTTTTTAAATTTTTTACTCTGAGCCTTTGCTGTTTATCTGCTTGGATTATATAATGGCTTCTCTTTTTTATTCCCGTTTTTTTTTTTTTTTTTTTTTTAAGTTGTGGGGCAAGTTACAGAATTGAATAAAAGTGATAAGATGTGCATTTTTTGATAAGGACTTAATTACTTAATAAAAACTTATCACAAAATCTTATCTGATGGTTTAGAGAACAAACCATCGATGCTGTAGAGAAGATGTGGGTGGTGGTTCTCCCATGAAAGTATATAGGTCATGGAATTGCTCATCAGGAGAGTAATTATCTCATCACTTGCTGATTATTGAAGATCATATTTTTCCCTTGACATCTCTGGAGTTCTGCAGCACCTCAGGTGATTTTGCCCTTCAGTGCCTAAAATTATTGCATGGATTTCAGTGTGGCATCTACATTAAAATGTGCCAAAAAACATTTCAAACAAAGACTAAAAATATTGCCTTTTTTCTGTCATTTTTTCTCTTAAACAAAAGGTAGATTTCTTGTATGGTAAAAGGTAAGTCATCCTCTACACCATTCCCTGACTTTTTTTTTATTTCATACATTTTTAAGTGCATTTTGTCTGTTTCAGTCTCTAGATTTTGGTCTGATTTACTCCTGAACTTGTCTCACCAAGTCTTTGTTTCCTCACTGCCACTTAGTAAAGTCAGTAAAGTTTATGTATGCTCTTTAACCTGCTATTGCAAATTGCTGCTTCTGTATTTGAGTTTTCCTGTCAGAAGGGGGAAACACGGAGGCGAACCCAGAGCACAGACTCATGTTTTTTTTTTAAAAATAAAACTAATTTATTCGAATAAAAAAATAACCAAAACAATGGGCTGACGGGGCAGCAAAACTAATAATAACAAAAATCCAAAATCAAGGAACAAAGCAAGGCTTAACCAAACGTGACTACCATGGACCAAGTGGAAAACACAGCAAAAACGGAATGACCCAGTAGGGAATGAAGAGCAAAGACCGGTATATGAAGGCTGAGGATCAGGAGGAAAATGGGCACAGGTGAGTGATAACAAACAGGTGAAAATGATGGCAGTGATTAAGTAGTCATGGTAATGTGAGTGTGGCATGAGAAACTGGAAAGTAACTGAACAGCAAGGAATGAGAGAAGGAGGCGTGGCAGGTTACTGGGGAGGTGAAAATGACAAGACATGAACACAAATCCAAAAGACAAACACAGCAGAACAAGAACCAGAAAAACCATCAAACAATACACCAAAACTATGACATTTCCATGTTCAATCATATTTGTGGCACTTCTCATTTATTTTGTTTGTTTGTTTGTTTCTGACAAGAAAATCCCCTCAAACTGCAGTTACTTATATTAAATGGTTTTTTTTTTTCTCCAAAGTGGTGTGTGTTTTGTTTCCATCTCTGCAAAGACTCATCTTTTCCCCATTTTTCAAGAAAAGATCTCACGCCTCCATTTGTTTGCAGCTTTTTAAGATCTGAAGAACATTTCTGTCTTCGCTGCTATTTTGATCAATAGGAACAATTCATCACATCGTGTATACGACAGAAGGGAGAAAACAGAAAAAGGCCTGCCATTTACTGGACTACAAACAGTTGTTGTCTGTGTTATCTTTGTTGCATATTCAATAATATTAGAAGTTTTCCAAAATGGTCCAAGGTCATTTTGATGGCTCTGTGTGAAGTTGAAAGACTGTCTCATGTTACTTTGATTTGGTTTGAGGTTACAACCCAAGATCTATATGATCCAGATTGGCTCTCATTGTTAATCTGATCAGTACTATCTGCAATATTTAAAAGCATGTTCAAAGGGTCGGTGCTACTTTGTTCTCTGAATTCTCCAGTGAAGGTGTCCTTTCAGCTTGGGATAAAATATACACATATGCTCGCCATGTTCCCAATCAAAGTTTGTTAACAACCAGCAAAGACTTGCAGTTTGTTGTTGAATTCAGCAACCAGCCTTTTGTCCTCTCTAGGATATCTGAAGGTCAGTGGGAGTTTGCTCATTTGTTTGCTTTGTCAAACTCATTTTCAGTAAGTGCTGGACTCTGCCACTATTGTCCATTTGTCATTGATTCTGTTAGCCAAGAGACATATGGTTTCTACTTCAGGGAGCTGTGGATTGCATCACTGCTTTTTTGTAGATGATTTGGTCCTGTTGACCTCTTTAAGCAGGGAACTTCAGCAAATACTGGAGCAGTTTGCAGCCGAGTGTGGAATGAAGATTAGCACCTCCAAGACTAAGGCCATAGTTCTCAGTTGAAAAGGAGTGACTTGCCACCTCAGCACTGATAATAAGCCGCTGTAGTAGCTGGGAAGGTTTAAGTATATTTGGTATCCCTTGTTCACAGGTGAGGGTAGAATGAAGTGTGGAACTGAAAGGCAGATTTGGGCAGCTGCAGTGGTGTGGATGCTGTTGTGGTAAAGAGAGAACTTAGCCAAAAGGCACAGCGGTCGATGGTCATCTACTTCCTAACCCTCATCTATGGTCATGAGCTTTTCATAGTGACCAATAGAATGAGAATGTGAGTACAAGCAGCTAAAATGATTTTTTTCTGTGAAACTGTTGATCTTACCCACAGGGTTAGTAGCTCAGCTGTTCAGGAGAAGCTCAGGATAAAATTGCTACTTCTCAGCAATTAAAGGAATAAGTTGAGGTGGTTTGGGTATGTGTTAAAGATGCCTTATAAACACTCTCTTGTGATGGGACATACATGTATGGAAGTCTCAGGTTATTCCCAGGACTTACTAAAAAAAATCCCAGGATGAGCTGGAAAAGGTAAATGGGAACATGGACTTCTGGAGATTTATGCTCAGGCTGTTGTTCCTGTGGCCCAGGCTTAAAAAAAAATGTTAGAAGATGGATGAATGATTTTAGATTTTTTTTTTTCTTTAGCATGTTGACTTTGAGGAATTTTACCCATTAAGCATAAAGCATTCTTTAAAGTGTAAGCTCGACATGTAAAAGCTTACAACCTTTTAGTTTAAACAGCTAGAAAGATTGATTAAAGACAATATAAAATATCAAAATAACTCTCATTATTTTCCATAGAAACATTAATTTCTAAGAATTAAACCTTTCTAGTACATGCCTTACTTTTTTCAGCATCAAATAAACTTTTAAACCTAGAACTTGGACAATTTGAACAAATATAGCCAATTTTCACTTCAATTGCTGACACATTTCTGTCAACAAGTCCCATATTCAACACAGAAACCATTTTTTGTGTGTGTGCAAACATTGAAACTACAAGTCTTTATATTTTATATGAAATGAATTAAACTAATTGGGTAATGTCTTAAAACATTGTATTTTGAACTTGTAAAATCTGTTTTGAACTAAGCTTAAGTAGATGTGATCCCTAAACCTAACCATAAAATAAATGAAATGTAAAAATAAACACCAAGGAAATTAACACAGAGTAGTGGTGTTCCTCAGATTTCTGTATTATCAGGATCTTATTATCTCTCCATAAGTAAATGTTTCAAGAATAAATGTCCTTTGTTTGCTGGTAAAGTCTAATGTCAGATCTTGTGCCGTGTTTTAGAGATGTTGCTTTCACAATAAAATAGCAGTATTTAATCCTCCAATAATATTAACCAATTCCTGGTCTTAAACATCAGCACACAAATTTATAATATTTACTATCAAACACAATAAAAATACACTGAATTGTATTATTTTGTTCAGTTATACATTTTATTTTGAAAGTGTGCCAAACCAAGAATTACATATTTTTTTATTTTGCTTTTTGAATGATATTTGAAAGAACACAATAATTTTGCAATTCAAGTATGTATTCATAAGAGAAGGGAGGGGTTACTTTTTATTCATAACTACAGCAGGTCCCAGGGCTTTTGCTCTCTGTATTTTGGAATCTAAAAATAAAGTCTTCCAGGTTACATAGTATACGTTTTGAATTTGTGCATCTCTAACTAGAAAGACTCATTATCACTAGATCTATAGAGCTTTGGTGATCTATTTACAGCAATTTCTTCTTTCTTAACTTTTCATAGAGCAAAACTGCCATGTTGGGCTTTAAACAAACAATTGTATATTCATATAGGTTGTCCAAATTTCACCTTCAAGCCTCAAACATCTGATGTTCCTTCGACCTAACAAGCTGCTTTTGAGCAATAACATCCAACAAATAACACCACTAACTTCAAAATAAACTTTTACTTTTCTTTATTGCTAATGTACTTTCTTTGATAAGGTTGGGTGTTCTTTCTGTGGCTGTTATGAAGGTTGTTCATTCCGTATCCTTTTCAGCATGAAGAGAAAGCGTGAGGATATTTTTTAAATGAAAAATAATAGGTGTGCTTCATGTCTCTCTTTAGGACAAAAAGACCCATCAGCCTCTAATAAAAAAAGTTACTGCAACTCAATTTGACATTGTAGTGCAAAGAAAAAAAAAACTTTTGATATGAAGGACGAATTACTTGAATATCTCTGGGGGCACATAATAGGTTAATTGCAGTTTAATGGCATCAAAGTGTAACAACTTTATAGACCTTGCTGTTGGCTTAATTTTTATAAAAAATATTTTGTTGAATTTTGCAATTTGGGCTGAGATTTGTATGGGAAGCAAAACCATGTATGGACAAATATGTCTTAGTTGCTTCAGATAAAAAAAATGTTTTGTTTTTTGCAGGAGGAAACATATTTGTATGAAATAAGCGGTCCACAGAAATAAATTAGGACCTTGAACATACTGTTATGTATGACCTAATAAGCTATTACAAAGCAATGTGCAGAGCATGTGCAGGGAATTTTAACTCCAAACATTAATCAGTTGTAGATCTTCATTCATTGATTACTTTCATTAAAATCCTTCCAGTGGTTTATGAGATATTTTGGTTACAGACACACACCTTCACACACACACACACAGACAAAAACACAAAAAACATCATTATTCACCTTTGCCATTTGGCAGTGGGCGATAAACATGCACCTGCTATTCTACTTTTATTCTTGAACAGATTTTAATTTTTATATAAATACTCATTTCCCAGCTAAGGAATTGATTTATTTAGCCATTTTTGTTCTCTATAAACCTGTTTAAAAATGCAGAAGCAGGAAGCAGATTAACAAGAAAGTAAAAATTTGTTTATGTACCCATTTAATCAGAAACCAGTCTGTCTCAGGGTAAACCACCACAAAAGAATTACAGTGAAAACTAGAAGCACTTGGAGAACGCAAACCTCTGCCAAGGCCAGAGTGCCATTAAAAAAATAACAACATTTAACGAATTTCTTGTGACAACCCTAGCATTTCCTTAAATTTTCTTTAAAATTTATTCATTAGTCTTAAAAAATAAATCTTGCAAACAGACAAATCAACCAACACCACTGAAAACACACCTCCCTTGTAGGAGACACATAGACGCTAAAACTTAGATCTCTTTTATGAAAACATCAATCACATTGTCTTCATGACTGTAAAATCATCCTTTCAGAGCAACAACTCAGAGTAACATGCATTGAATACTGGCCAAAAACGTCAAACTAGTTATTTCCAAATACTTCAGGAGTTTTCAACACAAATAAGAAAAAAAAGAGCAAAATGTCAGTATCTTTGTAGCTTTACAGGACAAAAATGGAGTTCTATGTTTGAAAAAAAAGTAAACACTTTCTTGAAAATTCTCTTAGTACCACACACATTTTCTTGATTCATGTTTCCCCCACGCTTGACTTGTTTCATTTTGTCGGCTCAGCAAGCTCAAAATCCAATGAGGGACAACAAAATTCTCTGGGACGACTTCCTGCTGCCAGCTTTCATCACATGAGGAAAGCCAAAGTGTTTATGGTCTCCATGAATAAAGACAGCTGAAATTCTTTGCAAAGAGTTGCACCCACTCATGTGAAACCGTGGCCATTTCTCTTTGAGTTTGGCTGTCCTGTTAGTACAGGTTCTCTCAGAGGAACCGCTTTGTTTTTCAGCTTTTTCAATTTGCAGTACTCCAAGACTCAAAGATATTTCAAATCCAGCACTGGAACAAACATTTGCATGAGCACGTCATAAGATTGATTATGATTTATATCAATGCCTTCGCTCTTTGACAACTATTTCCCTCAAGACATAGAGCTACAGCAGTTTAATTTCAGACTGGAACAGCTAGCAACTCATAAACTTTTAATAGACAACCATTTTAAGAATCTCACTTTTTAAACATTTTGACAGCTTTTAATGAAGTAAGCGATTAACTCAGGACTATGTTACTGTAGTTCAAAAGGGGAGCAGGAATGACTGTTGGTTGTGACTCAGAGTACACAGCAACGCCGTTCACATAAACAGGCGCAAACATGTAGGAGCCCATGTTTTATTCATGGTCTTTCCATAGGTCTCAGATCAAAGCCTAAACATACATATTTAAATATCTTCTTCAAAATGTGTCCAAATCTACAAACCCCAGCATGAAAAGCCAAACCCCACACCCTGTCCCTTCTTATCTGTTTGATATTCCGTTCTGAAAGACACAGCCTGATTCTACGAAATCTCTCAAACAACCAGCTGAAGACATTTTATAAATCTCCACTTAGGAAACTAAAATAGGTTTAAAGGCTGCAGTTGTTTTTTAAGGCCATTATTAGTCCTTGTTACATCTGATGGAAATCAGTCCCAAACCATTCACATGGCCTTTTTTTTCTTCATATAATGCAATTCTAAATTGTTTTTAAAGGTTTCAAATGGTTAACACTTAAATTGTGTCTCTTTAATTTTTCATGCCTATTGATGTTCATATTTTACAGATTTGGACATGCTGCAAGAAAAAAAAAAGAGATCTAACTTCAGCTTCACAAAAATGATTGATTTTGTTTTTTTATAAGATTGAGGGGAGTTTGTTCTGATTGGTAGAAAATAGGACAAACCTCAGTGGATGATGGAGATGAGTTAAAGTGGAGTATTTATGGGGTATTTGTTGGAAACACACCTTCACACAAACCTATAAGGATTAGACAAACCAAACTAACAGGCACAGATTACCTCATGTTTGAAGATCAGATGTAGAAACATTATTGACATTTGAAAAAAAGAAGGATAGATTGTACTTGTAACAGTTGTTACAAATAGATGTCTGAAAACGTACACAAACATTGATCTGATTAGTTTTTTGCACTAATGCATAGAAAAAACAACAGAAGTTGTTTAGTGATTAAAAGTGAGAGAAAACATATAACACTCTAAGTCATGGCAATATTGCAATGTTTTGTTCTTAAAAACAAAAGAAAGAAGAAAAAAAAAAACTTTTGTTGCTGTCAGATTACAGTTACAACCTATTAGTGACATTGGTGCTACAGATATAAGGTATTTTATAATCTCTGTTTAACACCCTTTGTACATTGAGTACCTAGAACTTATACAATAACATTGCTGTTAGATTGCTAAAACTTGCAAACTTATTGGTCCACCATTTGTTGACCAATAATCATATGGCTAAGTCCAATTTTTCTGATGGCTGATCTAACTTTCATTGATGAAGTGTGCAATTTCACAGGTATCACCAAAATGATTGCTTCTAAGACCCTTACTCTCGAACTTCAGTCTGATCTGTTTTGTATTTATTTTACCATGACTAATAAGAATAGGCTGACCTAATATCTCTGCTAAATTAAAGCTGTGCAATGAAGTCTATCGGCACACTATGAACTCTGAACCTCCGTAAATGTTAAACAATTAGATTCTTGTCACTCAAGGAAAAGATCAATAGATGATGAACCTTAGAGGAAAATCATTTATTATTAAAACTTTACAAAAAAAAAAGAAAAAGTAAGACCTGCACTAGCAGTTCTGCCAGGCTGAGCTTAAACCATGTTTTTAAGCTGTTGTCATGGACTTTAGCAAGGATAAATTTCACTGTCAATTTATAAGTAAAAATATGACAGCACATGCATACAGCTCTTTGAAGTTCCATTACTAAAACTATGTATGCACAAGGAGTGGTTCTTTGCAACACTATTTATTAACCTAAACATTTGCAAAAATGTATCAAAATGAGTCTCAGTCATTTTAATGCTAAGTGCAGCCTGATTTTCATTCCTACTTAAAGTCATAGTCAGTTGTGGGAGTGACTAAGTCTTCTACCAAGACTCACTTGGAAGAAGTGACACTTCATCACATTGGGATCTTCCTGGTCAAACAAAGCATGGAAAAAAAAAATACTTTGCTTTAAATTTGTTTAGTACATGAGTTCATTTAGGAATGATTCACTATCTCCTGTTTAAGAGCAAGGGAAGGAATATGAAAAGCAGTTTAGGCCAAGTTTGAACTCAGGCATGAATCTTCATCAGTCTTACCCTCCACAAAATGAAAGACTGTGGATACTTACCAATGCAGATGGACTTGCACACAGTTTCTCAGAATCCCAAGTGTTTGTAGCCTTGGAGATAAATCTGCTCTTTGATCAGTTGCTAATTAGTTGAATGTTATCACGAGATGGGGTGAAAGTCTGCAAATGCAGATGGTGGAGTGTAGTGTTACCTTGCAAATATCTTGGCATTGGTTCACACACTGGCTCCTCTGGCAAATAAACACATTTCAAATGTACTTTAAGTCTCATTTTGCCAATCAAATGTTGATGACCAAATGTTTTGCTCTTTCAAGCATTCATCAAATCAACATTTTCAGTCTCGAGGTCATGCAAAACCTCAGCTGTGATGATGAGCGTCCTTAATTTCACCTTAATTTACTAAACAATATTTGTAGGAGAAAATTTATCAAATGTTTTGAAATCTTGAGGAGACCAAAAATGCCCTGATATTCAGTTTCACAGCAACCTTTCAACTGTATACCTGTTAGAGTCCTTATCATAGGATAGGGAGACGTTTATTAGAGGCTAATACAGGCATCACAACTGTCATTATATCCTTTGTCAGAGGAAAGTTTGACTTTTACGTAGATTCATCTGGGGGGATTTTAGGGGAAAAACTTTGAAAACTACTTCTCTATAGTCAAAATAAACACTATTGACTAAATACAAAGTAAAGTCATGTCACTAACGTTTCTTTTGATACATAAACATACATATGCTTGCTTTATGGAGAAAAACAAAACATATTAAAATACATTATATTCTCAAAGCAAGCAGCTCTTACAACTTCATTTTCAGGAGGGCATCAACATAATTCAGTTCCATAAGTCAGCATTTGTTATGTTTAGAGAAAAGCAGTGGGACTAAACTGTTATGTGCATTTAATAGTGAAAAGCTTTCCTGGTTGACACACCCAAACTGTGAACTTCTATAAACTGCAGGACTTAATGAAGCGTCTCACAGCAGAAACTGTATGAGTGAATGTCAGCAGGCGGCTGCTAACTAATTACACAACGTGCTCTTGTTTTTCAGCCTATCTTGCTAGTTGTGTTTCTTGTGCATAATCCGTTTCTAAAGTGGGCTAATTGAATTTTCATGAGATTACAGCTCCCATCCCAAGTGTGCCTAATTCCTTGATACGCCATTCTCTGCATACTGTGTGCAAATGTGCCCTATGCCAGCACTCATTTCTTATTAATGCCTATTAAGATGGTAATCACAAGCCTCATTATCTGTAAAAAGAAAAAAAAAACAAAAAATAGAAATGACTCAGCGGAGTCAAACAGTAAACAACAGACCACAGTTTAAGCCTTTTTCTTTTTTTTTTTTTACCCAATCAAAGCATTTTCACTAAGTGACAAATGGGCCAGAAACGTTCAAAATGAATTTACATATTTTATTTTTTTTATTTTTTTAAGTTAAAATGTTGTCATAGTGCTCGCAGAATTTAATGTGTAATTCATGAGGAAACTTGCTGGTTGATGGATAGTTGAAAGCTCAGAAGTTTCTTTAGTGGCCTCATTTCTGTTTATTAAAGCAGTTTAAAGGTGACACAAAGAATTATTTATGAACTTTTTTGAGCTGATTGCTGTTGCATCTTTAGGAATAATGAAGCAAAATGGAGAGCAAGTTAAAACAACTGCACCATCATTAACTGTGATGCTTTCTAATGGATTTAAATAAATATGCATGAGACACTCCATACAGTACATTGCCTGCTCAGTACTGAAATATCTAAATCAGTTAATGATTCTTTTTTTAAAAGGATTCGGGATAATTTTGGAGTTGGCAAAAAAAAATGTAAATGCAATGAAAAATTGACTATTCAATTTTTTTTATTCATACACCTTACATTACCAGAAATGTATTTTATGGCCCAAGTTTCTGTGCTACCATGGAAAACTACCCAATAACTGTTTTGTTTTTTTTGTCTTTTTTTGGCAAAGTAAACTTGCTTCAGTCTGCATGCTTCTGGCATTGGCTTATGCTTAGCAGGAGGTTGATTAACTCTGGAGAGGACAAAATGGATAGTTAGCTGGTGGCGGAGCTGTTCCACCCAACACATAAAACCCTTAAAATCCAGCTGATGTCTTATATTAAAAGTGATTACTTTAATCATCATATTGACAAACCTACAGCAGACACAATGATTAAAAGCCTCACACAAACAATTGATTACTCAATGATTTAGTTGTTGAGTAAATAGAAGAAGGGATTTCAATTAGGTTCTGTAAAATGCACCTGATATTACTGAAGGAAATTAAATTTCACATATTAATTTTATTTTATTGTTTTTCAGCTGTTTCCGTTGTCATACTATCTAAGTCTACCAGTAGAGCATGGTGAAATACTAAATGCAAAAAGGTCCAGCTAAAAATGCATCATAAATATCCACAGTTTTTTTTTCCTTTCAAAGCCAAATGTACCAATGAAGCTATCGCAGCTTTCTTACATAAAAGCAGTCGTAGCTGAATCCGATTCTGCAACCAGAAAGGAGAAAATGAAACACATCAAACTAAACGCTGAACTGTCTCTGCTCCACTGCTGAACCTCACACCACCCCCTTTCATCATTTTTTTTTCTCCCACACACGATCAGTTTACTATAATTTGAGTAATGCAATTGTTCTTTTACTGGCTAAGATATCCGTAACAGCTTTCAGTCCCTCAGCAGAAAGAGCAGAAAGTACATTTGCATTTCTCATGGTATGGACTCAGAAACAAGCAGTGCCTTAGCTTTTTTTCCCAATACATCAAGCTGAGGCATTTTAATTACCAAGACCACAATTATCTTTGGCTTTGATGGACTTCGTCTTTTGTTTCAAATGAAGTGTTCTGTCTCAAGTTCAGAGTTACAGCAGCACTAGTAGCATGTTGGAGTCCCTTTTTACCCTTCAGTGAACTTAGTAAAGCTTTTGCCCCATGTGCAAGTCAATATGAACCCATTTGTTGTCTCTTTTCCATCTTCCTGTCGAAACTCACTGGGCTGCTAAAGTAAAAGGAAAAAAGAAGCCCAACTTAGTCCAAAACTGAAGCACAAAACGTTGGTTTAATTTTAGACAGTTAACTAGATTTTAAAAAGTCACATAAATTATACCATTAAATTAGCTTTATATCATTAGAAAAAAACAGTTCATGCATTTCTAACTAGTACACTGAACTATTTCATTGACCTCTTTTCCTTTCAACAGACTACAGCTCATTCAAAATGCAGCTGCTTGAATTCAAACAGGTACTAGGAAATTTGAACACATTACACCTGTTTCAAAGTTACTGCCCTGGTTTTCTATTGTAAGCAAAATGATTTTTGAAAGGCCTATTATTTGTAGAAAGCAATATATGGCCTTGCACTTAAACACCTGACATATCACCCAGTTCAGCAGACCTTGGTAACTTAATTATGCATCATATGTTTTCCAAGACAAAGGAAGCGGCCTTCTGTATTTGCACTCCTGTGAAATGGAATTCACTTCCCCTAACTCTTAAATCACTGTTGAGGATTGTAAGAAAATGTTTCAAACATCCCTATTTACAAAAGCATATGACTAGATATTACTTGGGTTTATTGTATCACACCTTTATGATTCTGTGTGAACATGTCTGTATGTCCTGTATGTGTCTGTATGAGTGTGAATATAAGAAAAAAAAAGTTCCTCTGTGATTTAAGTTTTTTGATGAAAAGCATATTGGGGTTCTTTGTGCATGAAATGCACTTTTAAAAAATAAGTTTGCATTGATTTTTCTGACATTTTAGCAAAAGGGGAAAAAAGCAAGAATACTTAAAAAAAAAAAAAAAAAATTGATTGCTTTGTCATGGTACCACATTTTACTTGTAGTTTAAGCTGTGTTTTACTGACATTCGGATATCCACTTAATTAAGCGTTGCCCGCTTTGGATGCAGTGCACTTTGGTCACTAAATCTGATTATTAGCTTTAACAATCTTCACATTTTAACCACTGGGATAAACAAAGGAGGGATGAACTTGATTTAAATGCACCAGTGCATGCCTTGTCTTTGACTCCCTACTCCAAACAGTTTTGGTCATTAGACGGATTCAAAGGGAAATCATTAAGACCTCGCACAGCAGAGTCAGACAGTCAGGGGTTCAGGGCCAGGAGGAACAGATCCAGAAGACAGCAATCCAGAAATCAAGGTCAGATGCATCCAAAACCGGGGAATCCAAATCCAGGGGGGAGGAACCGATCAGGATGGGACCGGCTGGGCGAGAGGGTGAGGCTGGTCGGAAAGGAGAACAGACAGGTTAGCGGCAGAGCAAAATCACACGAGTGCTTACTGAGCTCCTGAAAGTGTTACCACATAGGGTTTCACAACAATCTGGCACTGTGCAGATGGAGAACCTGCCCTTAAATAGCAGCAGCTCGTGATTGCGGGAATGATGGACAGGTGTAAGTGGTCACAGCTCTTCAGAAGCTGTGACATTTTCTTAGCTCCTCCTCCCCACAACAAATTTGAAACAACTGAATCAAAGTTCCTTTCTGTTTTCCACATTTAGTTACTAGCAAGTAGTAAAGAGACGTCACTGAGGTGTTGCTGATGTAGCCATTAGCACAAAAGTCAACCACCATCCACAGCAGCTACAGGGGTTCTCAGATTATTCCTCACTGCCATTTTCTTTCAAGTTCCTTCCATTTGGAGCCAGGATTGTAACTTGCTTGAACCACTCATCTTTGGTATTTATCTCTCTCTCTTTTTTAAACTTTCCCATTGGCTTGTGACAGGTATTTACCTCGTAAATAGTAGCAAAATTTCTTCTGAGTACCACCAGAGGAGTTCAGAGTACAACCAGACTTGTACCACAGTTTGAGAACCATGGAGCCAGAAAGTTATTTCACACATTAAAAAGACGAATGAAATAATATTGTTATTTTACTTGATAGTTATTAACCACTCTGACTTTCCAAATCCAGTCTTTTTGACTAATAACATTGATGCAACAATATGTCCATAACTTTTATTCTTCTATGCATTTATTTTCTTGTCCATTAATAAATTAATAATAAAACACTGTCCTTCGACATGACTCCATTTTCATGCTGATGAACACATTTTTGCTCTATCTCTATCCAGCAAGAGCAATGTTTCTTGGTGGGCACTAAAATGTGAGACTAGTTTAGATAAAATCTATGGTTATGTGGCGACCCTAGATGGAACTCAGATTTTGTGGAATTTTATTTGGTTGCTCAACAACGCCACCCTGGTAATTTCGCCCAGAGAATATTACCTTTGGTTTAAGGCAACAGGTTCGGTCATGCGAGGATTAGAACATCTGAGACAGTTTAAAGTTTGCAAAATCCATTTATTAAAATTCGTTAAAATGTTCTTTTTAAAATGTTTTTAAAATCAGTTTAAGACTAAAAACAAAAGGGAATAAAAGAAAAATAGAAAAGCTGCAGTAGCTGAGGTTACCGGCCAGAGGGGGGCTAGGGGGACGACATCTACCAAACACAGCAAACCCCAAAAAATGAAAACCTTTAACACCAAACAAGTGAGACAACCCCACACTCAAGGATCACAGCACACAGAAGAGGGAGACGCCGTCACCACACCAACACCGTCACCGGACCTCAGCAACTGCAAACAAACAAACAATTAACCAATATAACAATATCAGGCAACGTTTTACCTATGATCACACTCCAAATTAGATTTTCTGACCAAGATCAGCTAAAGTGCAGGGAAGGAGAACACCTACCACCAGGATATCAGCGCAACATGCACCAGCCAGCGTTTTGTTGCTTTATTACTGCCAGATCCCACAGGATGCAAGCCACACAGCGGAAGAGCAAAGACGAAACACACCTGAATGAATGCCACAGCTCCTTATATACACCACGCCCACCTTAAGAACCGGACTTCTCACCTGGAAACTATTTGCGTGGAATAAGGTATTTCTATACCACTACATTCATTTGATCAGAGTACTCTTCACTGGTAATTTATGTGAGCAATGTATAAATGTTCACATGTAACCAACAAGTACAACATCAGGGAATGGATGGTTCACTCGAGTCAGCTTTGGTCATACTTTGCTGAGGTTTTTATTTTATGGGTTGGATGTTTAATAAATTGTATGAAACGGCTTGTAGTTAAGAGAAAGAAAGAACAGTAAAAGAAGAAAAAGAAATCACTAAAAACATGAACTAGGATATGGCATTCAATATACATGTTTTCAGACATGCCACCACTGCTTATTGTTGGATTTTTACTGCTTCACTGTCACCCTTAAAGAATTTATTGTTACATTTACAAATTAACTACATCTTCTCTTCTTCTTTTACAACTTCAGTGCAGAATTTCATTTGGCTTCAGGCACCTAAGGCACTGCTTTCTATGTACATTTGACAGATTCAGATAAATAATTAACCAGCCTTGGCAGCATAATAGGAACACTTGACGTGAACTTAATAACACATTAGATTGACTTCCTCTTTTTACCATGTATTCCTCAGTAATTACTAAAAACGTTAAAAGCACTTTTCTGCAAAAATATGCATGCATTCATTGATAAAAAAATCAACTGACTGGTTCAATTCACTTAAGGTTAAATTATTCCATCGTAAAACATGACATTAAAAAATGAAAAAAATAAAAAACTGTGCAACTTGTCTGATCTTTTAAACTTGATTATCTCATAGCATTGTGTTTAAACAACATGCAAATTTGAAATATCTTGCATATCTTTGGTTTATGCAACTTAAGGGTAAACTTATCAGCACACTGTATGAAATAATTCCTGTATAGTTCTAAGCATTCTCTGGTTGTTTTCTGCATCATTCTGTATCTCACTGCTCTTATTTAAGATAAAGCCAGATCTATTTTATATGTTTTTGAAAAAAAAAAAAAGGTTGTAGCAAAGAGTTACTGTAAATATGCAGTTTTTAGGCATTTCAAGCAGATAAAATAATTTCAACCAATGCAAAAAATGTTGTTTCTGTGCATAGCAGGGCTTGTGAGATTCCCTGTTTAGGGTGTTTTTGTATTGTTTTTTTTTTTTTATATTCTTGACAAAATATATTTTTTAATTCATAGTCCTTATTTACATAGATTAAGGTTTTTGAGATAACTAAACAATGACTGCAAGAAAAAGCTAACTTTAAAAAAGGTATACTGTGGAATGGTCAAACAGAGATCAAACTCTCCTAGATGACAGTGATGTCTTTAAATACTCAAACACATTTTCCAGGGTTCAAATGTAGATTTTTCACTTTTTAAAAGTAGTAATCACTATTATGAAGGAATTCCACTGTCATCTTTTACTTTGAGCCTTTTGAAAATACTTCTGCCTTCCACAGACTTTCCAAATCATACAGTAGTTAGTTTAAGGTAATCATGTAATTGCCTTTATGTGTAGCTGTGTTTGCCTATGTGCCTGTCTGTTAGCCAAATATTTCATGAACCACTTAATACATTTTAATGAAACTCTCAGAAAGTAATCATTGGATGCATATCTACCGTTGATGACTTTTTGAAGTCAGCTTGGTTTAAGATGGCCAGACCAAATCAGCCTTAGAGAACACGACTATAACCTAACCAAATTTGCAAATTTTGAGCTACAATTTGGTCTGGGAGTAGCTGAGAGTCATCCCTAACACCTACACCAAGCACTTGCATATCATATAAGATTTTGCAGTATTGTGTGAGATTGTGCATAATGATATTTTCAAGATTCGAACAAAGTGTCATAACTCTGTCAATTTTCAACCTAGAAAGATGCTTATTGTTAAAGATTATAACCACACTGCAATATGTACTGTAGTCCATCAAGGAATGTGTTGGCCTTTAATTCTGAAATAAAGCTAATACTTTGCATCTTTCAACATGGAAATTGCTGAGTTTCAACATGAATAGAAAAATACCTTAGTAAATTGACCACAAGGAAGATTTTCCTAGCTGACATAGAAAACACCCAGGACTGACAGCATGCAAAAGGAATTAATATGAGAGCCCAATATTAATTTCTCAGACAATAAGTTCACCATATTTATCTCAGAGAACTATGAGGGGGTGCACGGTCATATTAAAAAAGCTGTGGAGTAATCAGATTGCTCTGGGTGTGAAATGAGCTGCATTAGGAATAGAAATAATCAAACTCTAGAGTCTTTATCTTAAAAACATAGGAAATTACAATCTGCATTGAAAATGATTGATCTACCCTTTAAACATTTAGCCTCAAACATTTATTTTGGGTTAGCTTCTGCTTAATGAGTATGGCTCAATGGGAGCCCCTTTAATAAATACCAAATGAGCCATGTCTCCACAGATTGGATCCACAACAAGTTTCCTGCAATAATGGGATATTTGGCTGTGCTGACTCATTTCAGAGTCTGAAAATATCAGACTGTTGATGGGTCGAGCTTTGAGCATTTAGCTTGCCAATTCAGCATGTTTCCACCTCCCTCAAATGAGATGCTAAAGACAGAAACCTCATTCAAGCATTTTTCCGTCCTTTTTTTAAATTTCATTTCATAAAAAATAAAACATCTGAGGTTTCACTTTGAAACACCTTTGAAACATTCTCTGAGTTCTGTTTACCAGAGTAACTCAGTGTTGACTGCTCCTAATATAACATCAAACTGCAACAAGAATAAAAAATAAATAAAAGAAATAAAAACTTGCATCCACCTCTGGTGGATCCTGAACATTGTCTGAAGTCTGTGTAGAATAAAAAAAAAAGAAATCAAAGTTGTTCAACATGGATAAAAAAAATATGCTGTTATCTGTCTTCTCGGCTGCAATCTGTTGACCTGTGGGATATTAACACTTCAAACGTGTCTACCTTCCAACAGCCGTTCTCCCTGCTGAGGTATGGTTCCCCTGAGCGCCGAATAAGCTGGTAAAGAAAATAATGCAGAACTTTTTGGATCATCCACCCTCACTGTGGCTGGCACCTCAGCCAAATAGCCTGGGAAAAGAGGTATAAAATGCACAGGTAAACAATAATTACAGCAGCTGACAGGCCTTTTACTATAGCTACTTGAACCAAACACCTTCTGTGGTTCAATGTAAAAAAAGAAGAGAGAGATTTATTTATTTTTTTCCCATAATATATAATCTTTTGCTGCAAGATATTCCTGCAAGGATTCTACTCACACAGCCAACATCTGTGCAGGGCATGAAATGTCACTCCAGCTTCCATAAGTGACACGGAGATGAGAGAGTTACCACTCGACTACCTATCTCAGATGGCATTATGGCTCTCCGAGGAGCCATTACGGATCGGAGAGAGAAACAGCAAAGCAAGGAGAGATTGCCATTACTCACCTTGAAGAGCAGTAAGTGAAGAACATCAATTACACTGACAGAGGTTCAGTCGTCTAAGTGTGTTTCAAATAGCTCTGTAACTGGACCAAATTGTCAGCCTTTTAAAAGTTATTAATGGCAATAAACTTCACCTTACAAGTAGTGAAATGTAAAGAGGAACACATTGCTGAACTTCCTTTTTTCTCTGTGTTCCTGGATGAATAATAATAATAATAATAAGCTTTCTTTTAACACATTTAACACACTTTTACCACAAAGCATTTACTTTAGTTTATTGAGGACAGTGGCTATAGGTGTTAGAGTTCTTCTTTGTTTCAATGTGTGTGAGCTGTTGGGACCTTACAGACATGCTTACATACTGGTTTTCATATTTTTGTGCTACATTGTTCATCTCAGGGGTCTATAGCTACAGCCCAGCCCAATAGGTGGCTCTTGTTTATCAGCTGTAAAAGAAAAGGAATTAGGTGCAGCTTTTGTGACCTTGTGGTCCCTAAGTTATGAAGTATCTGGAGAGCAGCAATTCTTGGAAACAAGTTTATTCAAAACAAGCGTTCTTTGTTGCTTTTCTTCCTCTGCTCATGATTTGCAGTCTTTTTTGTCTGTTGCGTCCTTGGTACCACCTTTTGAATGGGAGTTCAACTGTAGCACAAAGTGCTGTGGGGGCACACAGTAGTGATGGTCATAAAAACCTTGGCTGCATGTGTTTGTCTGCAGAAAGACCTGGATAACCCCAACTGTACATATAACAAAGGTTGTGTAACAAATTGATGAAGTGAATGGTTGACTGAATGGGGATGCATGAATTCTGATGCATGTGTGCTTGTTTAATTTGACTAAGAACCATTTTGAATGGTCTTGCTTTTTCATTAATTCAACTGAAGTATGCTTTATTCACCTTTATTAAAGCTAAAAGTATAATGTTCTGTTTGAACATTTGCTCTTTGTTAGTAGTTGGTGTTCAAAATGCCTACAAATACTTTATCTCTGTAACATTGCTAGACTTTCAGATTGTCTGTTGGATTCCCTTAGCTTCCCTCAACAACAAGATTACAATGGAATTATCCACCAATGAGTCAAAACACTCTGAGCACCATCTGACATACATAGAAAATATAAAGAAATTAACTAAACCAAAACAAACACAGAAACAAAAGAAAAAAAAAACTTAGCCACATCCAAAAGTGGCACCTGTGCTTTCTGCAAGAAGACATTTGTGCTCTTAGTTTGGTGCTAAAATTTCTTTTTCTCTTTTGAGAAGTTTCAGTTGTGCCTTTGCCTGTGAAATATTGCCCATCCATCCATCCATCCATCCATCCATCCATCCATCCATCCATCCATCCATCCATCCATCCATCCATCCATCCATCCATCCATCCATCCATCCATCCATCCATCCATCCATCCATCCATCCATCCATCCATCCATCCATCCATCAATCCATCCATGATTTCATTTTCTTTCACTTATTCGTGGTTGGGTTGAGGAGGTAACAAGTCCAGGAGGGAAACCCAGATATCCATCTCCCCAGTGACACTATCAGCTCTTCCTGGGGGTACCCAAGGCATTCCGAGGCCAGAGATGATCCCTCCAGCAAGTTCTGGGTCTATCCTGGGCTCAGCCTTAAAGATAATGTGATGAGTTCCATCATATGGGGGAGGTTAAAAGAAGAAGGACCTGTCAACATGATGAAACTGATTCTATTAAACTGAATCACAATCCAACCAGCTCTTGTGTGTCAAAACTCTTCACATTTATACCCAACATCTACTCCAAAAATGTATTTATAAATGATTAAAGAACATGTATCTTGCTCCAATGAATACTTGTGAAACGTATGCATTGTCCACAACTGGTGCTTGAGAATTTCCTGGCAGTCCCCTTCTGTTTGCAGCAGTCTCAGCTGGCTCGTTGCATAAACATTAAACATTTTTGCTGAGGTTAATGAAGCTGTAAGAGCTGGACTCAAAGGTGAAACTACGCAATCCCATTAGAGATTGGTTTTCTGAGAGGAAATTTAAATTTAAACAGGGAGCACCTCTCCTTCTTAAGTTTTTGTCAGTTGCAGTCTTAGTGTTTAGTTTTAGGAGAACTTTAAACCTCCATGTTGTATCTCTGTATTAAGCAAGGGATTACTTCTTACTTTTATAAATTAAACAAGACAGTGAATGAAGTTAGTGGGTCTGCTCATTTGTACTTAGTGCTTGCTCCAGCACTTTGGCGCAAGAACATTCCCTGATGAACAGTAGCCCCCAAAGGAAATGTGTGAGCCACATTTTTTTTTCTTTTATTCTGCCCTCTTGTTGCTCTAGTGGTGAAGACAAAATGTGGATCTTAGATAGATTTGTATTTGGCCCACTCCTTTGAGACTTATGCTAAGCTTTGATCCCCACACTAGTGAGACACCCAAGAGAAGTCAAAGCTCTTAGGGGATAAAGAAGGAGAGAAAAGGGAATGTTTAAATTTTGCTCTTCACTTTGCAGTAATACGCAATCCCTCCCACGACCCCGCAACACCCACCCCATTATAAATGCAGGGCAGAAGACCCTTGACTTTACCACTCACATTAAAGTCATCATCATCAGAACAAAAATGTCAAACTAGTAAAAGCTAGGATCCCTGTAAAATGTGTAACCTTTTTTTTTCTGGGCATGCTTGATGTTCCACCTGAGTCCCTGCAGAGCTTCTCCTAGCAGTCTCATAGGCAACACCTTGCAAATTTTTCTGACATTTATAGAATGCGATTATGTAGAGTTTTCGCCGTCCGTGTCAAGCATACTTTTGAATACCATTTTGGATGAAGTGGTGAGCAAACTTTCAAGTTTAACCCGAGGGTCATTGTCGGAGAAGAACACTAATGTGCTTTAATGTTCATATAATAACTCTAATTTTCTTCTTTTTTTTAAATTCTTTTTTTATCTTTGTTTGACCCCTCAATTTACAACTCCTGCTGTTTTAAGGAGAAAAAAAAATATATAAATGAAGCATACACACAAGGGTGAACCATAAATTAAAATGAATAAAATCATAAGATTTAAAATAAACAATAGAGAAAGAGATGTAATTTTTGTACCACACCTAAATATGTTTTTTTTTCATGTTTTATTTGCATGAAAATCAAATATTGGCCAGCTGTTGCTGAGATAACTTTTTAGCAGGGCTAGATGGGGCATTTTTGAGACATTTTTAACCAAATAAAATTAAAGTAAACTGTATTGTGGCAGAAAAATTTTACATCTTGAAAAGTAAAGGCAGCTTTAGCTGTCAAAAAAAAGAGCAGTCCTGGCAGATCAATAAATAAAGAAAACAGTGGATGCATAGCACCCTCCACCTTACATGTTAAAACTTTAAACAGAAGTCTAGTTGATTTATCAGTGCTTTGAGTATGCGTTGGTGATGAGTCTCAACTTCTACCACACCAAATTGCATCTTGACATCTATATAATTAACATATAATCTTTTTTTTGTGTTTGCTAAGGCTGATTAGCTGTGACAGCCATCTTAAATCAGGTTGGCTCCAAAATTTAATCAGTTGTGGATGTTATATTTAATGACTGCTTTCTATGAGTTTGGTTAAAATCTGTCATCTGCTTCCTGAAATATTTTATTAACAGACAGACAAACAAACACATGCACAGACACAGCAGCTCTGGGTACTGTACATGTGTTCCTACTGGGCAGTGAAATGCAGGTCTGTTGGTTTCCTAACATTAATTATCAGGACAGAGCTGTGTTCGGATTCATAAACAAGTGTGAAAAAAAATCTATCATTGGCTACCACTAAATATAGTTTATTGATCAGATCAGATTAGGTTCCTATATGTGTATATAGGAGGAACTTTGAAATATACGTCAGGTTCATCTTACATTAATTCTGATTTAAAGCACAAGGAAAATATAAAACCACAAATCTGTGTACTTACAGGTACATTTTTAGACAATGCAGCATGTGCTGACATAGTTCAAAGTGTGTTTGAAAATAGTATTTGCCTCTTAGCAGAGTTTGTATGTATCCTATATTTAAAACCACACTTTTTGATATTTTTTCCTCTTTTTTTTGTGCCCAGCATAGAGAGAACCCATGGCGCCCCATGAATATATTCCATTTGATATTATCTGGGCTGCTTGATCTTGATCCTTTGCCTATTTTTTTTTTCTTTTTGTGCTATGAATACATTACAAAGACACAAAAGAAAATAATTTTATTTGTAGGAAAAAACAGAGCTGCATTGGAGGGAGGGAAGGATAAAAATGGCTGAGGAAGGCCACAGAAATATCAAAGATTTTCATAAGTAGTTTTTTTTTCTGAAAAGAGTGAAAGTAGGACACAATTTTATCAATTTATGCCAAAGCTGGCAGCTTTGACAGTGGTTTCCAGAAGTGATCAAGCTACAGCAAAGCAATTTATTTTACCTAACACTGTAGCTGTTAATGTTTGTGTGCTGTTAAAACCCACTGGAAGAAGGTATTTCGTTTGATTGTGTGTTATTTGGGGAATGTACGAGGTATTTGTGTGAACATTTCACTTAAGCTCCCACATATTTGTACAAAAACAAGTGACACACAGAAATACAACATGTAAAAGGGAATTTTCCATATTCCTGCCCACAGCTGTAGCCTAATCCCATCAAAGCTTGTGCAACAAAGGATGTTTTTATGGCGATTGAGGCCATTTGAACACAGACGCTGCTTATATGGTTTCACAGGAAAACTTCACTTTTACATAACTGTGTTCAAACTCATCATAAGAAATGAGTTAATTTTTCATAATCCCTTAAAAGCTGGGTAATAAGTTGAAAAATGACTTTTTGTTAAATAAATAAATAAGAATAATCATATCTAATTTTGAATGTTCTCTTTAGAGTAACCAATTATTCTGTTGAATTTCAAAAATGATCTGCTTTAAAGACTTAAATGCATTTTATTTTAAACATAGACAGAGGCATGTTTCTCTCTTATTAGAACACTGTTTTTTTTAAACAAGTGTTTATCATCTACTTTCCTTCTCATATTCAAGACTTGAGTTGAATTAGTGGCATTGTGCCTTGTGTCGTTTTCCTTGAGTTTAGTTATGTTTTTGTTTTAGCCAAACCCTTTCCTGTGTTATGTTTTATTTTGATTTTTTTTTTAAAGTTTGAGCACCTCAGTACCCTTCCTTTCTTCAGGCTGTAGTTCCTTATCAATTGCCTTTGTTAATACTGAGACTCCTTAGTTTGCTTGAGTTTTGACAGTTTGTCTTCATTGGTTTTGTGACAGGGGGTCTTTGCCACTGGTAGAATTATTTCCAGCTTCTTTTCATGCTGGTTTTGAATGAATTACCTGTGGCAGAAGTCACGATAATCATGGGAAAAAAAACTGAGCAGAAAATCCCAGACCTCCCTGTCTTCAACTTTTCTAGTGGGGTATTAAAGATGTTTTTAAGCCAACTATGAAATATATTTTCTGTATGTCTTCAGTATGCACTGAAGTCTAATCTCAATGGGATATACCTAAGCCACTATCATTACTTTTACCCAAATGACTAATATTCTTACTTCAAGCCTCTGTGGCATTTGTTTTACCCATGTAGATGTAAGTGGCATTCATGTGAGTAACAATTTTCCATTCAGAACATTGCAACGCAACACAAACAGGTGTTACTTTACCTTTAGGGGGTCATAACGTTATGGTTTATGTGTGTAAATCTCTTCTTCTTTTTTTCGGCTGTTCCCTTTTCAGGGGTTGCCACAGCGAGTCAGCCTCCTCCATCTAACCCCATCTTCTGCATCCTCTGTCCTCACTCCAACTACATTCATATATGTGTAAATCTATAAAGAAAATATTTAATTTGGGAAACTTTTTTTTAAAACCAACAAATTGCATTTGCAGCAGAATTTACAAATCAGAAATGATTAGTCTGGAAATTGTTATATATTTAGATAATACAGCAATTAGACATAGAGTTTAGTCAAATAGGCTAAAATCAATTTCTAACCTCAAAATGTTCAGGTTTTACCTATTTAAAATGTTCATTCTTCTCTTTCACTTTTGTAAATGTAGACGTTTGTGCTCTTGGCTGCACAACAAGCAATGATCTGGTGTGCACATCAACTTCAAAAAAATCATTGTTCCAAAAAATATAACACCTCAAACTGGATGTAAAAGTTAGTAGTACTTACAGGTATTTACTGTAAAAATTGAGTTATGGCATGCTTTCATGTGCAATACCACGGTGGCGAAGAGTGGCTCCATAAGACTTCTTTAAATAAACAAAACCTTTTTTTTTTCTAAAATACAGCTAAATAAACTTATGTTTGTAGTGTGTTGGTTTAAGAATTACATCGATTTTAGATCTAAAAGTAAAGTTGCAGTCTTAAGTAAAACCAAATCAAGCCAATGTTCAATAAATTACTGATGCTAAATTAACAGAAACCAAAACTAAAGAATTTAAATGAAGAAGCAGAACAAAGAAACAGGTCAGACTGTAAATATACAAAACCAGAGTAATCAAATGCATTGATAGAGAACCAAGACTGGGCTATTTACAATTGAAATAAGAATTACACCAAACCCAAACTAAGTCCCTGTGAACCATGACAATTATTTTGTCAAATCACCCTTAGGGTATCACTTTTAAGCTTCACCCTCCTTTTAAAGTTAGGTCACTTCTGGTTCCAAAAAGACAAGAAGTGCAACTTCTGAAATTATGGCTTAACGCTGGGTGGTGTCACTGCAGTTTTTCACTTAAGTCCATGACAATACCTTAAAAATTAGAAACACATTATAGAACTGCATTGTTTAAAACTGCATGTCATATTATCTACAACTAAAGATCTTTTCATCTCATTATGAAATGCAGAACATACAGGGCCAAATGAGGTAAAGTACCAAGTCAGCCATTAGAAGTGTCTGTCTGGGTGGAAACAAAGCTAAAAAGTAATTTCAGCACTCTTCGGTGAGCAAATAATTTCTGAGATTGATGGTATCATTTGGCATAATTTCACTCCACTGCACAGGCAGACAAGAGTTGAAGAAAGCCATTCACATCTACGCAAAATCTGTTACACCTCTAGACTGAATCAGTACAAGCAGTCCCTCAACAGGAAACAATTTTGGAAGGGGGGGGGGAGAGGGCGGAATGGGGATGCTGTGGCGGCATCCTCTTAACATTATGGAGACAAATTTATCTGATTTCCAGGCTTTGACATTTCATTTTCTGTTTCTCTGCACACCTTATGAATGTTTCTCTGGGTTATCTCTCCTGTTCGATGTTCAAATTAGCATTTGATCTCGGAGATGCATTATTCAGGTTCATCACTATGATTTGCCAATAAAAGTGGTCACCGTGGAAACGACTCCATGGCAGCCAGCGGCTATTCATTTAGCTAGAACCGCTGTTTAATTTAACCCGTCGTTTAGCGGAGAGCTTACTGAGCACAATCCATCACTGCAACAGTGCAGATGACACTGTGATGTGATTTCTCATCAATATCACACATGAGAACTGCTGAGCCATTAAAATGCCATGGGAGGAGATAGCATGGCTGAAGGGTTGGGGGTTATGAAGGAGGCGACGCTGTCTTTATCTCACAAAAGACTCCATTTCAGACACTGATAAAAAACAAGGGCTGTTTGGATCTCAGCGAAGCTGGTCTTGTTAGAAAAAAAAGCACTTTAATCTAATTTTGGCCTATACGATCAAAGAAGTGCATTTCTTTTTCATTACAAAATTGGCATTTCTGCTTAACTCCAGAATAAAATAAGCAATCTGTTTTATCATAAAAAAACATATAACAAGCAAGATACTGTTCAAATATCATATTTTTAGTTTTAGTACATTTATAATCTGATACATTAAACTGTGATGACTGATTTACATACGGTTTCACTTAAAGCATTTAGAAAATTCCAAGCAAATATGTCAATTTTTGTTTAACATACACAGTTAAGCTTTTCCTAATCCTTAGATTAGAAAATCTGAATTAAGGACAGCTCCAAATGCAAGATCAAGATAAGTGATTGAATTAAAATAAACATCTGAAGCAATCTGTTGCTCTGTTTAACAAGAAAAATAAAAATGAACTAAATGTATCTGCACTGAATTGGTTTGTGATTAAACTGAGTGATTCTCAGCTTCGACAATTTATCTCAATATCTCTAAAACGGATGGCGTTAAAGCCATTTTCGTTTTTGCTAAAACTGATAAACTGTGGCAACCGTCTTGGATCAGGTTGACTTTAAAAAACAGTCAGTTGTAGAAGTGCATCCAATGATTATTTTCTGAGAGTCTCATTAAAATGTGTCAACTAGTTTACAAAATATTATGCTAAAAAACAACACAGGCAGTTTCATGATTTCCTGTTTCTCATGGTTTTGGGCGATAAATATCTTGTTTAACAAGATAACAATAAGTTATCTTGGGATAACAAAATGGCTAACTTAAACAAAAAGTAAACATCAAAATGTCTTTTTTTATTAATAATTTTTGGAAGTACAAATCTTCTTGGCTTGTGTGTAGATTTGACCATGTGCAGAGGCAGGAGATGCTGCTAAACTATATATATATATATATATATATATATATATATATATAATTTTATAGGTAACCATGTTGGGTTGTCAGTTGTTGTTTGATTCCCTCTGTTTGTTTGGTTTTTTACTCTGATCATATTCTCTTTGATAACCTGTTTCTCACAAAAAGAAGTGTTGAAAAGAAAACCTGGAAGCTCACACACTCGTTCTGTTTGATTCCCACCTACAGCACCCTGAACACATACAGTTTCTCCACATCACTTACAGTAATGCCCACTCACAGATCCCAGTTCCAGCTCAACAACAACAGCCCAGAAAGAGAGACTTCCCCCACAGTGACACGGCTGTCAGTGATGGTAAATGATGAAATGTGAGTTCCTAAATGAGAGCTTTGGTGTGCGTGTAGCTTCATGATCCCAATAATCTTATTGCATCAGAAGCAATTCTTATGAAGACGGATTCTATAACTACATTCGTACTTGTTGCATTTTATTTCAAGAAGTGATAGACAACGCATATTGTAACACAAATCTTTAGGTATACACTTTCCTTTCTTACAGAATTGACTATGCTGGAACACTTTCTGGTCTTCTAAAAAATAAAAAATAAAACGTTTTCACCTTTAGTGTTTCTAAATTCAGCTGCACAAACTAGAAAAAAAAGACCAGAAAGAGATGCAGTATCACACCTGTTTAAAAATCTCTTCATTGGCTACCTGTGTGTTTGTTAAGAACTAATACCCCCAACATAATGATGTTATTCTCTTATGATGGCCCTCACTTGTTGAAGACCTGAGGGAAACAGACGCTGTTAATCTCTTTAACAAAAAACTTCAGGCTTTTTTTTTCTATCAGGCTTTTAAGAATTTTAGTTAATTATGTTTACTTTTTTTCTTAAATTTTTGAGCCAGTTTTATGATTCCTTTATTGTCCCTTTAGCTTGACATAAAATTCATTTAGCTATGATATTTTATTTTATATCAAGATGTCAGTACTGTCATATTTATTTAGATGAAATGCATTTTCTCAGTTTACTTTAAAATTAATTTATGATCTAGTCCTTTTAGGACTTCTGAATTAACTTGTAATGGATTTTGCAATTCATATATCTATTGCTTTCTACATTAAAAAACAACATTTAGGTATTCTTATATCTTCACTCCCTTTCACTGATGTTGATAAAATTACAATTTGTTAGAACTTTAGTAACACTTCGTATTACTTTCATCTCACATGAAGTCCTTTTAATGACCGTATTAATGGGTATACTGAATAGATTTAATTAGACCTATGTAATTTAGGTTGAGTCTAACTGTATAAAATACTGTAGTATCATTGTTTGTTTGTATTGAAATGAAACTGGATTTAATATTTGGAACCTACTTACTTTTTTATAAGGATCTCCAAAAGAACGTCCAGTTCTTTTGAGTTATTTTCCTTTTTTTTCACTCCGCCAGCTGAAAGGATTACCAATGAAGCAGATAAACAGAAGGCCTGACAGCTCAGCTGGTATCTTAGTTAAAGTGCAAGGCAAGTGTAACACAAACTACACATCTGTGCTGCTGCTGTTTCTGCATCATAAAGAGATTTTTGATTAGGCACGTTCTTATAAAATATTTACTAACATGTAAAAGAAATGTCACAGTTGCACCACAACTTTCTCCTTTACATAGTGGATAATAATTAAGAAAAATAATATCACTAAAATATTTTAACAAAATTTGCACTTTGTTTTTATATATGAAGACTTTTTTGGATTGTCAACACTACAAAAGGATGATAAAATATTTTTAGCTGCTGTTGCATATAGTTAGACTTTATGGGTATTACATCATATAAATAATCACTCGTTCCCTACATGTTATTTTCTTACTGACTTAAACACACCATGCCAGAGTTTTAAACTGAGATCATCTTATAATGATAAATGATGGAATTATAACCATTTTGGTCAAATTTTAAAACTAAACATATGTGCAATCTTGCATAATGCAATAGTGCATGGTTTGTTAGCCCTCTGAGTATGTGTTGGAGCTGACATTAAGAGTCCATCCATCCATTTTATTTACCCGCTTCTCCTTCTGCCAGCCATCTTGATTTGGGTTGAGTCCAAAAGTTATCCAGTTGTAGATGTACATCCAATAATTACTTCCTGATTTTTTTTTTTTGAACAAAAAAATGCACACATACACAAATCTACACTTAAGCAAAAACTTTGTCATTTGCATTTGTTTTTTTGGCAGCTGCAATGACCTTAATACATTTTTGGGGGCCATAGTTTTCTATCTTCCAACTATGAATTCAAAAATAACCAAAAAGAACCATTTTTGGATCATTGATAGGGTGTTTGTTTACACAGCCTTGCATCCCTAGGAAACCTAAAGCAACATTTCAGACATTTAAATTAGGGTTTTCTTGAAAGGTTATAAACAGTCAACATCATATCTGTTGTAGATAGCTGTTTGAATAGCCTTAGTTTGAAAAAAAAAACTGAAATTCTGGCTAGATTGATGAACCAAGATCTACAAAAAAGGTTCTTGAAACAACTTCAATCTCAAAGTTTCATGGAGGTTCATGCAAACATTGTTCTATGAACAGTTTTTTACAGTGCTGTCAATTTCATGTTTTAGGGCAGAAATGTTATATGTTTATACAGGAAGTGCCACTACTTGTTGCTGCTGCTATTAGCACGTTCAGCACCCTGGTGACCTCAGTGTAAAATGAGTCAGAGACAGAGAAATGATACGATGCCAACGTTGAAGGAATATTATGGTCTGTATCAAATGTTGGAGAATGAAGACATTCTGAGTAGAAATGGGCTTCTGGAACATGATGTTCCAGAGTGAAGGCAGAGAACTTAACACTGTTGGAATACAATCAAGCCCAATAAAATGTGCTTGATGGACAGGAATCAAGGTTCTCACCAACTTTTTTGTCTGAAAGAAAATACAGTTTTGGATATAGGAATATGTCCCACTTAAAAGCCCCTACTGTTATATGTAACAACATAACACTGAAGTCCCATTGAATAAAATCACAGCATATCCATCCTCATGTTGTACCACACTGTCAGTAACTCAAGCATGAAGGTGGTTAACACCAATAATGTGCCTTTGTGTGTCGACAATTCTCACGCAGCTCTACCTCAGGAACTGAAAAGGCTGACTGATCTGAAGTAATAACCAACCTTCTGCAGGAACGCTGCAGATTGATGGTGCTGATATCAGCGTGTCATGGAGTGGAAAGATAAATTATCACTCTCAGCATATTGGAGGGGGAAATTGGTGATTCTGCTCGTGGGTGTGAGTGCAGTATGATAATATATACCCCGGCGTCTGGAATGAAATGGAACCGTTTGCATTTCTGTTTACAATGCCCACTTCCTGCATAAACAGCCTCACTGTCATGCTTATGAAACAGCACTGAACGCAACAGAGGGCATGTTCTGTGATCCTCAGCATGCATTTAACTGAATGCTACAAATCGTTCCATTGCCTGTGGTCGTTTTAACAATATAGAAGGAGCTCTGACTGCAAATATGTTGTTTAGTAGAATTTAAAAAAACAAAACAAAACAAAAAAAAACAACTTGAAATGTTTCCTTTGCTGTCAAAGAACATTCTTTGATTTCTGTTCTTTTTGACACACCACAACACAGGTTTGTGTCTTTGAAAACTATTCTTAAACACGACTCTTATGATTTCCTAAAAGCAGCCCAGATTGTTTTGCATGTAAATATGCCAATCAGAGCGGTAAAAGACAGAGCGTTTGTACTGCGATTTAGTTCAGTTGTTTCGCTTTTTGATGTGTTTGTTCATTCATTGAATCTCATTCTTTTTTTTATTCTTTGCACTGTCTTGCAGGTTTCCACAAGAAACAGCTTGTGTTTGTCCAGTTCAAAGCTTGCTGCTCCTTTCCGACAGATACTGACTGATCACAGCTGCAGCTCTTTTTTTTTTTCCCGGCTGTTCTTATTAAAGCTGCTGATCAGATTAATACCAGAAGCAGAAGTGCACTTTCTCTGTGATTAAATTGCTGGAGACATGTCCATGGCTATAGCTCTTACTCTTCCTGTAAAACAGAAATAAAGAACAAAAATCAGATTCACCTGCACATCATTGCCAGCTCACTATACACATTTTGACGTGTTCTTCACAGTTTATATCCCATTTGATGAGGACTTGTAAGCAGCCGCATCAGAATGTTTTCGCCCTTGATGAGTTGTCACAAAAACAAAACTCTTACTTTTATTGCGAGATTTTAATCAAGCTTCACTACAATCACTGATTGTTCTGCTCCTTTTATTTATTTGATTTCATATATTAAATGGAGAGGCTGTTTTGATTCAGGAGTCCTTCACTTAAAATCAGTCTTAAATAAAGAGTAGGAAATAGTGTCTATAGCTTTCTCTAATGGTTGTGTTTGTCTAGTTTTAAACAACTAAAAATACTTATTGAGGTTTGACATTCAAAAAAAGAATGTGCCTGATTTAAGAACACATTCGTTTCTCAATGTAGGTCATCTTGGGCTTATTAAAAAATCCTTTGTGACAGCTGAGTATTCTGGAGAAATAAAGTAAAATGCGTGTTCTTGTGGGTGACAATATATGTACTTTTTTTGTTTGTTTGTTTGTTTTGTTTTGAGGCTTCATCACAGATCACTATAAAACATGGTGATAAAAATTAATTTACATTCACGTCCAAATCTCGGATTCATGCTTTCATGTTTTAACCCCACATTTTTTTTAATTCAGTAAGAATACATTCGCGTAAGGAGCAAACCTCAAAAAAAAAAAAACGGTTCATAAGATGACAGATGATCTGGAATTAGAAGAAAGAAAACTTAATCCTAGCATTAAATATCTATCAGTTAGTATTTGAAGCACACGCACATAACAGCATATAAATAACTTGCAAACCTGTTTAAATTGAGGTAGTTTTGACACAAATTATCTGAGCAGCTGTGGAGAAGTAACCAACTGGGATGGTGGATTTTCTCTTGGTCAGACATTATTGCAGGTTCAAAAAGTTATTTGTTAGAAAAAAAAATCAATTTCACAGGAATCAGACTGTTTCTGCTTTTTTCAATTAACAAAATGTTCTAAGCAGCATGACCTAATTAAAGATTTAAATAGTGCTGCTCTTGTTTACAAGGTTCATGCACAAACATTACAGCAATAGCATGTTACGCAATTGTTGCTCACTTGTTAAATGCCTACACTTATATAATTGGCTTATAATTCAAACTTGACGTAAACCAAGTCACAGTCTTTGTCATTTTGACATTTTTATTAATTTGCAAAAATGTTGAGAAGTAACCGGTTTTTGTTCAACCATATTTTCGGAAAGCCCACTTCATTATCTTTAGCTGAGGCAAACCGTAAAACCTGAGAAAAGAGTATTATTTGACACCCAAATGTTGCTGAGCTGACAGAGGTGTGTTTGCAAAGATCCTGACTGAGACACATAAAAAAATATATATATAAATGTGTGTGTGTGTTTTAAAGTTTAAAAAAACCTTTCCTTTATCTTCATTTGTTTCAAAGTAAAAATCGTAAATTCCAAAGCAAAAATAATTTCAACTAACTTTAATTTTCAAAACATCCCTGACTATTGAAGAAGGAGTTGGCATTGCTTTACCAGAAGTAAAAACTAAAATGTAAGTCTGTTACCATCAGGGATTGGGAAGTATAGCAAAGGTTTCTGTAGATGTAAACTCAATAATGCAGAACAATAGGAGAAAATACGTTCAGTCTTAAAACTTATAAACAGCCAGCTTCTACTCTTTTATCTTAAACTGATGTTGTCTTAGGATGCACCTGCATGTATTTATTTGATCACAATGGCAAACCACAATCTAATGTTAGCGAGACAATGATGCACACAACTTAACCATCTAGCTAACATATATTAAATTTGACCAACTGGAGTGTTTTGACCTTCTAAACTTTTGTCTAAATTGAGCATAAACTTCCTTAGATAGATAACTTTCACAAAATATCATTTTATATTGTATGTGAGTGGTTTTGTACAGTGCTTTGAAATGACTTTGAACTGAATTGAAATTAAACAGTTGGAGTCAGAATTTATATCCATTCATTATGTTAAAATGATCTGGAGCCTTTTATGGTTGATTTGAAGAGTTCTTTTTTTTCCAGGCCTCATACAACTTCAGTCATTTTTAGGGCTAGTTCACAAATTGTCAACAGCTTTGAGTTTGGGGCTTTGAAAAAGCCATTTCAGAGACTAAATGTTAGTCTATTTTATCCATTAAGAAACCAGTTTTAATGTGTTTGAAGACATTATCCTGTCAAAAGACTAATTTCTTTCAGATTTTTAACCATTTAGCTAATGATTTTAAGTGAATTTGAAGAAAATTGGAGGTAGTCTTTCTTCAGAAGTACTTGGAAAAAAAAAATCAAATTAGCCTTACAGCACGATGTTACAACTACTATGAATGACAAAGGGTACAGTGTTCTGGTGCAGTGATTCCCAACCCTGGTCCTCAAAGAACACTATCCTGCATGTTTTTATTGTTTCCCTGCTTTTCAGCAGATCTCCAATGTCTGCAGAAGCCTATTAATCACTCACTCCTTCAAATCAGGTGTGTCAAAGCAAGGAAACAACTAAAACATGCAAAAGAGTGGTCCTCGAGGACCAAGTCTGGGAATCACTGTTCTAGGGTTTGAAAGCCTCCTTCAAACATATTTCTTATGACTGTGGCCAAATACCTCAATCTTTGTCTCATCTGACCAGAAAACCTTTATTTAGAAGGCAGTTGCAATTTTTACCTAAACCTCAAAGGTGTCAGTTTTGGAGCACAACTTTCTTTCTTGGTTCATGATGATGTAAAACTGGTTAAACAGCAACTTCCAGTTCATGACAGACTCAAGCCTCGGTGGTAACCTCCACATCCTAACCAGTTTCCTTTCCTCTGATGGTGACAGGTGAGTACTGGTCATTACAATGTGTGCTGTCAACCAAAGCCTTTTTATATTGGCAAAGAGAAACTACAGGCTGCAGTCAATCATGATCAAGCAGCATCTACAGTCTGTTAATATTTATGCATCTTTTTTTTTAACAAAAATGTTTTTTCATTAATATTCTTGAACTAAACTAAAACTATTGTTCAGATAACCTGAATATGCAAAAGTAGCCTACAGAATTCAATTAAAAAATAGTAAAGCAACATAAAATAACTGCTTTATGATTAATACAGTAACCTAAAGAATCTATCTACCTACACTGCAGTGATTCAGGTCAGACATTATGATCCTTGTTGAAACATTTATGAAGTAGTTTTTTTGGGGGGGTTTCATAAACTTTGGAGAAGAGGAGAGTATATCTTAGACAAAATTAGGTTGCTATCAGACAAAAAAAGAAGTGCAGACTCCAAAATCAGATTATCCAAGCAAACATTATTATGCAAAAGTCCATTATTTGGTTTTAGCAGCATAAAACGTATAGCGCTGCATATAAATATGTTCAATATGGTACATCTGTGATTGAGAGAAAAGACATAATTCTCTGAAGACCTGCATACCAATAGGTTAGTAAATCAGGATAATTTCTGACACGCTGGTAGATGAAGAAGAAGAAAGGGATTCCTTTATGAAAGCCTTTTTCATCAAAGCTGGACACATAATTCAACCCTCATTTTAATCAATGTTTGTGTTTACAATTCAAGCACTTTTTGTTCTGTTCAGAGCCTGGAAAAAAAAGGCTCTTCTGTACTTTTGGGAATTGTTATGGCAAGAACGTGTGAGCAGCAGATGTGTCAAAAGTAGAACAATAAAAAATTGAAGCTCAACCATGAGAACATCTTGTGGCTCTATGATAATATAAAGAACAACAATTCTGATATATTAAAAAATTGGAACTGCCCACTTCATTCTCAGAATCATGACAGTAATAAATATTTTAAATATTCTTGTTTTTACCACGCTGTATGCCTTTTGATTTGATCTAAGGTATAATATTTCTAATAAAAGTTAAATAAACATTGAGTGCCAGAACCTTTAATTAATATTGCATTTTTTTTCTAAAGACATTTTTATGAAGAAGCTTTCTTTTTCACTGAGAATAAATCTGCATCTTAGATTAGAAAGAAAAATAAAGGAATTGCAGCAGAAAAATTTGAAAAAAACCCAACTCTTTTTAACTGATTATTGGCTGATGAATAATCTGCATATTTCTAAAGCTGAGAAATGTAAAAGTCTCTGTTTTTGTTTTCTCCAGCACTTTAAATGTTGAAAGTTCATTTAAGTTGCATCATATAACACTTAAAGAGCCACACAGACAAATCTTTACATGTATAAACATTAACCACAGAGCATTTCTGAAGATGAATTCAAAACACCAAAGGTAAATTCAAGGAAGTACATTTTTATTGTTAATTCTTTTTTGTCCCAGTGTGTGAGTGCTTGCAAATAATAGTCCCCTAACACCATCATTGTGATCCATGATAATGACTGACACCCCTTTCTCTTTGATATTCTGCAATATTTGATCTTTCATTTCCAATTTTATCAATTTACCCTATAGGACTATTTGAAGTTAAACAATTTTCAAAGGCCTCCTGATAGGAAAGTATACTCTCAGGCATACAAATGACTGTGAACATATTGGCCCTTAATTAAATGGCCTCAAGCAGCACCAGCTAATTCCGCATGAAAATCTACACACAAGAAATCATGCTCTGCAATCAATAAGGTTGTCATGGAGGATCCCATTCACAGCAGTGACTAGGAATAGCAAGCAGGCAAACTTCTGGAAGTCAGCACTTGTGCCAAATGGAGTGTAAAAACACATTCAAACGCAGCAAAAACTCAGCTTCTCAATGTGGCTTTAACAAAAGGCTTGAATCTGTTCGCTCATAGCTCATTAATAGTTTAGTTTCTGTCCTTTTGTGTGAGACCCAGCAGACACTGGTGGTGAACCTAAAGATTGTGAAGCCAGAGCACAGACTGTAACAGAAGGGCTGATTTAGCAGCTAGCATGAACACCAGCTAGGTCACTAGATGTATCCGTTCCAATCAGAGCGTTGAAGAGAATTTTCAACATACTTCATTTCAAGATCGACGAGGTTAATTTCCAGAACTGACACCCACGTCAGTTAGCCTCCAACCTGTTTTCTTTTTTTTTCTCTTTTTTATACACCATATTATTTAGAGAATATCTACAGGTCAGACGTAACCCTAGAAGTGATGATGCGGAGGTGAACCTGAGTCTCAAGTCCCATAACTGTCAGGGGTTTTCAGCAGTGTCAGCGTGTTGACAACTGGACTTCCACACTGACTGATGGCCTGCTGATAGGTTCTGTCAACAAGCTGATTTAACGAGAGCAGAGGAAGTCTGTCTGAGAACCCTGCAATAACTGTTCATTACCAGTTACTGTATGTACCTAAACCAGGATAGTTTCAGACTTTTATGTCACGCCGTGCAAAACTATTTATTCCTTGTTACCATGAAAGATGGGCAGTCATGAATTTGCATGTGTCTGTCTGTCTGGTAGCAAAATACCTAATTAACGAGACAATAAATTTTATTGAAACTCACAGAAAGTAATCACTAGATATACATCTACAACTGATTAACTTTTGGAACTTCCCTGATTCATGGTGGCTGCCACAGTTAAACAAATTTAGCAAACTTAAAAAAAGGCTCAGTCATCTTTACAGATACTGAGCTAAACTCATACTCTGAGTGCTAACAATTCACTCTCTTTATAAAATCTGTTTAGGACTCCAACATTGTCAGAATATATATGTAGACTCACTATTTCTGGGATATTATTGCAAGCACGAAGTGGTGTAATAGTATGTATTTCCCACAATTCAATGCAAGCATGGATAGAAAAAAACAGGGATGTAACTCCTTTAATTAAACATTTCACATAGCCGAGCCCAATCATTTAAAAAATAATTAATTACTCTTGTTGGATCAGTCTATTTAAAGGCGTTGCTGATGGGTTACCAAGGTTGCTTTTAGCTGGAAATTGATTTTTTTCCTAATTTACACCAAAATCGTTTGCCAGCGAGCTGCAGAGGACCCATGTAAATAGTTTGACGTGAACAGGAATAGACCAAAGTCAAGACAGTCAGTATGTTTCACCTTACTGCAACTAAAGCATTTTTTTAAAATAAACTTTAGTTAGATAGAAATGTGCAACCACCTAAACTAGTTTGCAGTCAGACTGCAGTGTTGAAATATGCTGCCATCAAGTTTACGGTGATGCAAGTTGCGGTGGCAGTGCCTAAATGGTGCATATATTGAGTTTGTTCTGTGTTGCATGAAATAAAACTTTTTATTATGGTATTTAACATTTTAATTTGACAAACTGACAGGAAAGCAATATAAGAGACACAAGTTTCCACCAAATCTTATTGTGCAAATTATTGGTTTTAAACTGATTTCTGCCATCCACCAACATCTCGATTACTACAAATTTCCCTGTATGTCTCTTTTTTTAAAATTTATTGTTAAACTTTTTTTGGTAACTGTTTGGACCACTTATTCTTGTTTATTACTGGTTTTATGTATTTCGAGCATCTCACGCAGCCAAGTCATCTGCTCTCCTCTCCAGCCGTATGAAAGTGAGTCACAACAACTTTGTCAGCACTCAGCATCAACCTGTCCAGCTAATTGTCACACTTGAAGGAAGTCTTGCCCTTCTAACATCCATTTATCATGCTGTAATTGAAACCAAACTAATTCACATCAGCTTTGTGAGATACAGATTGTAATTGTGGCAAACAGTTTGTCACTTTTAGTTCCTGGTGGTCATCTTGTCTGAATTTGCCAGAGCTCTTTTTGAAGGAGGGGAGGTATCATTTGGCTTTGAGTCTAAAGAAAAATGCTGAATTCTTTAAATCTTTGCAGAAAAAAATAAAGTATCTGAATCTTATATAACACTCTGTTTCTGTTGGAAACATGATCACTGTGTTGCTGCTGTTAATAAACAGAGCTGCGGAGTGACATTATGTTTAGGATCCATAATTGCAGTATGCCCAGCAGTTTCTGATACTACTTTCTGCTCTGGAGTGGGCGAGCTAATAATGTTGACAGACCCCCCTTTTTTTTCATTTTTTTTTTCATTTTTTTTTTTTTTTTAATCCCAGCAGCTGTCAGGAGAGATGCGCTTGCGCGTCTCCGCACAAACCCAAACGCTGTTCCACCGGGCGGTGCGGCTCAACACCATCCTCAAAGTGCGCATAAATGGAGACGGGAATTAATGCTACGGATCAGACAGCTGACTTTGGGATAAACCTTGCAGCGGGTTTCATTCTGCCTTGATTTAGGACTTTGTTTCGAACCAACCTACTCTCTTTAAAAGAATTCCGAAAACCCAACAAAGAAGCGGTGTTTGCGGACTGATAAGTCTGAGGACGTGGATCCAGCGCGTCGCACCAGGTAACCCAAACACTTCACAGGATTTTTTTTTTTAATCTTTCGTCTGTTCGAATCTGCCTCCAACTTTTAGGGCTATTCCCCATTTTTTTTTTTGTCATTTTATTGCTTTGCAGAAGTTGTTTTCATCATGAATCAAACGGCGGGAGCCACTAATGCGTACCGCAGATGCTCCAAAGGAGGCAAGGTAAGAGGAGGACTTTCTGGCCAAGTTTAGCCCAAACTCGCCGACTGACGCGGCTTTTCAGAACTTGAAGTTGTCCCTGGATGTTGGCTTGTAAGCTCGCAGGAGGCTTTAGATGCTGATTCCAGTTGTTTTGGGTCATTGCGCGTCAGTGCTCTCTGGAGATGAAGCGAACAGAATTCAGTTTTCCAGAATTTTGAAACTTTTGAATAATTTTTTAATGCAAATTCAAAAAAGAAACGTATTGTTTTGATTACTGCCGTTGTTTCATAATCCCTCCCTGTGTTTTGTGCATTTCTTTGACCTGCTACATGTTCACCATGCAGTGCTGTTTTACCAAGCGTGTGACCCACATTTGTCTGCCTCTGCCTCTGCTGCTGCTGCTGTGTGGATGCACAGCAGTCAACAGGGTGAGGAGAAAGGGAAAGGAGGGTTGTTGAGGATCAGGATGAAAGGCTGTGGATGCAAAGCTGCAGAACGTGGGAGGACAGAGCGGATAAGGAGTGAGGAGGAAAGGGGACAACATGACAGACTTTACCCACGAAAACCCATTTAAAGTGGAGCAGGATCTGGTTTCTAGAGGTTCTACTGTCATCCCACAACATTTCACTCTGCCAGAGATGAAGTCTGAAAACTTTATGAAACAGGGAACATCCACAACACACTCCTCACTGTAGCCAAACACAATCAGATAAGAAGTAGTACTTGTTCATAAAACTGCACATTACTTTGCAATGGTTTCAAATCACCCATATATATTTATATACATATGATTTCTTTCTTCTTCTATAGAGATTAGCAGAGTTTTCATTCCAGGCTTTGTACCTAACATTTTGTTTTGTTTATTTATTTTATTTTTTTGTCAGTTCAGCAACTTCACTGACTTTTAATGGATCACTCAAGCATAAATAAGACTACCAAACTTTAATGGATGAACTAGTGTTGTCTAGACATAACCTATTATTTGTAGGTAACTGTTTAATTGGCAGCAAGTTACTAAGGATCAACTAATAACTACTCTTATTTGTTGTTTATCCACAGCGGTGGATACAATTGGATGGCTAACCATCAAGACGATTCTTAAAATGCTTATATTGGGCATAAAATACAGACTGAATGCGTGAATATTTAATTAAAGACAAACCATAAATATTCAGAGCAACTAGCTCAGGCCCCCTTTCAGAGGATGATTGCCCCATTACATTCAACCAACTTCCACAACTCATTAGAACAAGGCTGGATTGCTGCAAATTTGGCAAATCATAATGCTGCTGAGCTCTTAGTGCTCACTAAATGGGGCTTTCTCTGTTATATTCTGTGTCCCAGTAATGCTCCTCTGCACCCTCATCATGGGCTGTGTGTCCGCCCTGACACATAGACTGTGGACCATGTCAAGACGCAGCTATTTGCTAGAAGATTGCACCATACTAGTACACTATTACGATAAGTGTAATGTCTGCACCAGGTTGTTTCCATGACCTTGTCATAGAAACTGCATAATCTAGGCTTGAGGTCTGCAAACATCATCCATATTCTGATTTTTTTTCTGTCATCCTGTGTGAATGTTAAAAAATAGCACTAATGATAAAATGATAATGATGTATTTTCAAAAAGAGATAGGCAATGTATATAAAAATAGAAGAGGCATTCAGGTATAAAAAATGAAGCCAGCTTGCAGTTTAAAAAGGAGTCAAAACTTCTTGCTACAACTAATGAGTGCGGAAGATATATGCTGAATAATGTCTAACATTAACTGTTTGCAGACCAGTATATTTAAAGAAGTCTTTAATAACTATGAAAAAATGGCGAGACTATATATGTTATATGGCTTATTAATTGAAAATCCAAGTGATGATGAAGTGTTGTTGAATTCTTTTTCTAAATTGATCAAAACTTTTATTTCTCATGTTCTGTGAAGCTTCAACTCCCTATGAAATCAGATAAAATCCACTGCTGTGGAACAAAAGTGGTGAAAACGAAAGGTTAGGGCTCGTCAGTCCTGATTGAATATTTGGTATGTTGTGTTGACTTTTGTCCTCCACGTCTTGTTCTTCCTGTTTGTAGTATTCGGTTTTGTTTTGTTTTCTCCAGCAGGTTGATATAATTGTCCGTGGAATATTTATGGTGTCCTTTCAGTCCCAGCTTGTTCTAATTCGGGCGTGTTTCGTCTCATCTTTCCCATCAACGCCGAGTGAGAAAATAGATTCCGACTGAGCAGCTCTCCTGACAGCGGGATCTGTTTCAGTGTGTGTCCTGTGGCCACTTTTAGCCCGCCGGCAGAATAATATCAAACACTTTTTTTTGTTGTTGTTTTCTAATTGTGCCGGTTTAAAGCTTCCAGGATGCAGAAGTTTTCTCTTTCTCTGCTCTCTGTGGACTTTCTATTTTCAGTCCTGTTGACGGTGGATCACTGCTGAGACGTTTCATTGTTGATTCATGATGCTCAACTTTGGCCTCGGTGCATTCGGCAGACCTACAAACTAGATGAGCGTCATGGTGGTCATGGTTGTCGAGTTTGTGACAGTGTTTGACAGGTTTCTAAACACCTGAAAAGAACAGAGACCATGTGCACGGGGGCTTTAGATTATTTTTTTTAGATCCCTGACAAATTTACTTGACATTAAAAATCAGACAGTGATGATGGTTTTAGAGCTTGTTATATTTTATTTATTTAATATTTTTGTCATATCACAATGAATGGACTGGGATGTAAGAATTGGGCGTTTCCAGCACAGCTTTACTGGAAATAAAATGTGTTACATGCTTCATGGGTCATTACAACTTATTAGCAAAAAATTAGCTGCACTTTTAAGTTTAGGAAGAATCATTGAGGATAAAAATGGAATACTGTCCAGCATCACATCACAGTAAATCTGCTTTATTTACAAGTCTTTAAGGGATGTTGATTGTCATACTGTTTACTGTCCCTTTTGTGGGAAAAGATGGACGTTATCAGCAGTTTTAGCAAAATATGAAAGATGGTAACATTCTAATTAATGTGAACATGCATGTTCCTTCACTGTTTGAGATTAATTTTAAATTTGCAATTACAGAACATTACCAGTCATGATTTTAAATTCTAACAGGTGTGTTGCTTTTTTATTATTATTTTGATATTTTGATGTTTTGCAGACAAAATCTGTGGTGACTTGTGTTGATATGTACGGGGTCACAGGTTTCGACTAATGTGCTTACAAACCACTTCTTCTGCTTTGCAAATATGGAAATTTTTAACAGCACATATAAAAACAACTTTGCCCACATTAAAATGAATGAAATGTAATGTAAATCAGACTAAAAAAACAAACTTCTCTAGAAAGTTTTCCATGTTACAAGGTAAATCTGGAGCATTTGGACAGTATAAATGCTGCTGAAGTAGATGTTTCTGGTCAGAGGTATAGTTTAAAAAAATGATACAATAAAAAGAGGGGAAAAAAGTGTAACTAATGGACAGCTATATAAAGCTTTGACAGATAATGTTTTCTCTCTGTATAAAAAAAGAGAAATTACTACATGGGATTTTGTTCTCATTGTTAGCAGATAAAATATAGCAAAATAAACAACCTTCTCTTAGGTTAGGAAAAAAAATCCCGATTTGTTGAAAGTCAAATATCAAAAGTCTCAAAAGTGGCACAAAAAAAAAAGATAACAGAGGATATATCTGTAAGGTCTTAAGTGTCCTTCAAACTCAATCTCTTGAACACAAACTTTATAGCCTCTGAGGCCTGTTTTTGATGTGAGTTTGAGTCTGCAGGGTTGCTCCGTGCTCTGATGTGGAGTGTGAGCTCGGTTTTAAACCCTTTCTATGAGTTTGCATATTTGCAAGCATTCCACTGGGACTCACTCTTACTTCAGCTGTTGCCGTAGCACACATGCTTTTCTCTTCTACCCCACATTGAGCACAAAACCAAGCATCTTTGATGGCAGGAAGTTTGGCTGAATGCAAGCTCATCTTCATGCTGGTTGTTTTAGGTCCTTATCTGCAAAACTGTAGTTGTACCGCATTTCTTTGTTTAACCTTTTATGCTGAACTTAATTAAAAGTATTCAATTATACTAATGTCTTTTGGATCTCTCTTTTTCTTATTTAAACACTACATCAGTGATATCAGAGTGTTTACACCTTATAGTTTAATTTTAAGAATTAAAAAAGTGAGTTTATATCATTTCTCTGTGGATCAAATTAAAAGTAATGTGATTTTATCTGAATTTTTTAGACTTTATCAAAGCTCAAAAATAGTTACAGTATTTTTTCAGTCAGTCAGCAGTGTGCAAAAGGTTTCAAATCGCTCCTAATTATTTTATTTTCTTTCAAAGCAGCCAGACTTTCGTGTAATCTTTTAAAGCAGTCTTGATCAATATGTTTTCAGACTTTCTGAAGGTCTTTCAAAGTTTATTTTTGGACTGGAATGCGTTTTGGAAACAGGAAAAAATCCAGCAGAGATCTAACACAGGACCTGAGAGATGCGTCACCCTTTCATTTGATCATGTGAATGACAAGTTTTCATCTAATAACTCTTTTAGAGACACTTTGTTGGTAAATTATTGTTTCCTGTATCAAACGTTATTATTCATAGATTCAGCTAAGAAAAATGAAACAAACACAAACACTTCGGGGTTTTGGGTGGGTGCTGGTAGTAAACGATCTGAGAAGGTCTATGTGTCAATATGACACTGGGTCATCTGATTTAAGGAGCCAATTTTATGCCTGAATGATTCATACGTCACCGTTAAATGACAAACAAAAACCCATGTAAATATGGTTAGGCACTGGACTAGAAATGAGTTAGAAAGCAGTTAAAGTCCAAATCAAAACTATGGAAGACCTTCAGAAAGCCAGAAAAATTACTGATCAAGGGAAAAGTAAAATATTACAAGAAAGTTCTGTTGAATCATTCATTTAAAAAAATGAATGATTCAAGACATTTTGCACAATATGGACATTTATTTATATGTGTGTGTGTATATATATATATATATATATATATATATATATATATATATATATATATATATATATATAACTANAACTACAAGCTGAAATACATGTTTCTTTCAGTACATTTAAGTAAAGATTAAATATGTGCTTTTTTAATCTCTCAGTGAAAAAAATAAAAATAAAAATCTGATTTTGCACTTCTGCTATAGACTAATGAAATAACCAGTAGAGGGCAGCGTTGTACTATAAAACTAAACCTGTAAGAGTCTCTATTTGGAACTTTTGTTCAATTTTATGGAGTTAAATACAACATCTTTTATTTCACTTTTAGAAAGCATGTTGTTATGCATATTACAGAAGGTTACTAAGGTGAAAGAATGTAGCACTTGTTTTGACTTGCATTAGAGTTGCATTTATTCAATAACTTTTTTCTAATACCTATACTTTCTCACCAGGTACATTTTAATTTTTAACAGACATTTTATTGTGTCTGTTTTTTGTCTCCCCTTTCATTTCTCCAATGTTTTTATTCTATGGTTGAGACTTTCTGACACTGTGCACTAGTGACGGGTTGTAAAAATTCTTATGGTTTTTGCCACAAATTTAATAAATAGGATTTTTGCAGCTGGAGATATCCCAGCACTTCTCCAGAATCAATGCAGAGCTTAACTTTCTCTCTTTCTTCCTCTTCAGTTCCCGCTGCTCCTTTTTCTTTTCCTCGTCTCGGTCACAGCAGGCTAGTTTGATTATCTTGGCCCCTGACAGCCCTGCGGTCCTGCGTGCGCACACTAAATCCCAATTAGCTCTTCTAGGTTTTTTTTTTTTTTTTTTTTTTTTGAGTCGTTTGCAACTTTGCTAATCTCTGCATAGGCAAAGCCCAGAAAATCCCCCTCCTCGTTCTTTTTTCCTTTTCTTTCTTTTTTTTTTTTTTTTTGATTAGAGATTCATGATGAGAATATGAAAGTTTAATTTGTGCCGCTTAGATAAGACACTGAAGAACACAACAAAACTTAACTCATTGTGCCACGCGATGAATATTTATTAACCGCTGTGAGTCAGACAGAAACTGAGTGAAACTGACAGTTGAAAGCATAATCAGACTTTTTTTGAGTGTGGTTTTAAGAACAACCACTTGTGACTTTGAATTAAAGCCAAGAGAAAGGAACGGAAGTCGAAATGGGCCAACCTTTAGTTGAAACTCTACTTTTTTTTGTACTTCATATAAGAGAAAGTTTTTGGCAATAAAATAAAACATGAAAGTTTGTTTGGGAGTTCTTAGCATCATATTTAATAAACTAACTAAAAACTCTGCTGATGACAGAACTGTTTCCATTCAACAACAGCAGCAAAAAATATTGGCAAATGTGGTGAACTGCTAGTTTGCTTGTTTTTTTTTTTGTTTAATTTTCTTCTGGTTCAGTCAAAGTGAAAGCCTTGATTAATGACCACTGACAAAAATGCAATAATGTATTTTCCTGTGTTTGTATGTTAGCCAAATGTCTGACAGATTTCGACAAAACTCTACATCTGATTAGCTTTTGAATTGGACACAATTCAAAATGGCTGCAACAGGTAATCAGACTTGTCAAACATCAAAATGGCAATTATTACAATTTTACATATACTGAGCTAACATTCAATGTGGTAGAAGCTGAAAGTCATTTCCAACATGTACTCCAACTGATCGTGCAAGATTTAGTGACACTGTGTGCAGTCATGCAAACAACAAAAGGCTAAATTTCCATCTATTTGTAAATAAAAAAGGTTGATCTTAGCTTAAAACTCTGGAGTAAAAGGGCAATATGCATTTCTTTAAAGAATGCTAGGCCTTTAATTATATTGTGTTCACGTCCCTGTCTTTCTTCTGGATTACATCTTTGTACTTTCTACTGATGAAAGGGAGAAAAACTTTGACAAAGTAAAGTTGAAAAAGTTAAAAAAAAAAAAAAAAAGCCAAAATGCTAAACAAATCTTTAGAAGTTGAAAGGCATTTGGATTGAGTGCAGACTCCTTAATTACAGCAGCGTTATTGGCCAGCAGCAGGGCAAACACCAACGCAGGGGGGCCAAATATTGATCCCCGCTCTCATTATACGCATTATAATGCACAGTTAACGCTCACTTCCTCACAAGAGTCTATGGAGATCATGATTGATTTTCTTTTTTTTTTTTTACCCTCTTGTTTGCCTGATTGGTAAAAGGGCAAGAAAATTCCAGTCTCAATCATCTTTGCACTTTGATTTCCTTTTCTCGTCGATCTTTCAGTCATTTTGCTGACTGTGGCAGGTCAAGCTAATCCATTGGACAGGATATTCCCGTATATGGTTGAGATCTTGGAGCTGGCTTTTGATGATGTTCTTTCATGCTGTTTGCAAACACATAAACGCTGATGTCTGGTTGTGATGTGATGTGATCAAATGTCTCAACTGTGGTTGTAAAAGACAAATGTTTCTCTGAATTCATAAGAAAGGTTTTGTACGCCTTTTTCAAAATAACATTTGGAGCCACCTCTGAGAGCTGTGCCTCCATAAAATAAATAATGCAGCTTGCAGAATATATATATATTTTTTGTTGTTGTTGTTTTCATTTTCACACCAGCAGATGAAATGTGTTTCCCTCCTAAATGTGTTGGAGAGTTCTAATTCTGCCATTGCAGCATTTTTGTTTTACAGCAGCTGACTGGTGTGTGTGTGCGTCCACTTAATCATCGGCTTTTGCCTGAGCTCACACTACAAAAACAGGAAGTCCTTGGGTAAAAACATGCAAATACACTGTGGCGCTTCCATGTGTACACCCTAAAACAAAACACAGTGTCGGTGTCGCTCTGCTGCAACCACTCAGCTGTAGGTCTCTGTTTTTTTTTGTTTTTTTTCCGGGGATGATTGACACCACGGGGAGTGTAATTGCATGAGTCACCGGGACCTCCGTGGCCCTTTGAGTGAGTGCGTGGCTCGGCAAAATGCCTGGGTCATGACAGCCCATCTGGTGGTGTATGTCAAGCGGTCAACAAGGCCCGATGAGACAAATGGCACCACAGCAGTAAACAGTGGCCGAGGGTTGGAAGATAGACACTGAAGCCATATCTAAAATCACAAGCACATCCACTATGTGTCCCCCAGAGGCCTTAGCAGCCATTGAATCAGACTGAACTCAATGCATTTAAACCCCTTTGGTGTCATCAGAGCCTGTCATACTGCATTCATATTTACCAGTTTTATATCTATCTAATGTGATGAAACTTAATTAAGCAAGGTTTCAGTTGATTGTTGCAGGGCGCTGACATGCAAGAGCAGAAGGCTTTCGGTCAGGATGTTCATGGAAAAATTTAAGATGTCACTCAGCAAAGTGGCTTCATGCATAATGAAGGATGTGGAATATGCAACCAGTAAAATGAATAGTTTTCAAATTGTTAAAATTAAATGAACTGGTTTGCGTTGTGAAAGGTTTCATTTCAGGCTTTTAAAAAGAATCCACAATTTTTTACAAGAAAAAAGAAGAAAACAGATTATACTTCCAATAGGATTACACCTCATCTCTCATTATTTAAAACAACATGTAATCAGTTTTTGTAATTGAGCCATAATTTTACTCAAGCTCCATCCTTATTTCCATGAAAAGGAATATAAAATTATAGGATAAGTGTTTATTTTCTTGCACAAACACATGTTCTTGCACCGACGAGAAAGGAAATTCTATTTTCTGCTGAATGTACACATTTACTTAGATTTTTTTTTTCTGATCCCGCATCAATACTCAAAATGAGCTTGTGTGTTGAATGGCCTCAAAAATCCAGAGAGACATACTGTATACAAAATTCCATACCTTCTCGTGTTCTTTATGCTGCCAAGAAATCTCAACAATACAACGCTACAGTAATGTTATATATGCTTGTGAATAGCTTAAGCCTCAAAAGACTGCATTTATTGTCCAATAAAAGCTTAACTGTATCTCTTAAATTTACCCTGAAGCAACAGAAACTTTATTTATTAAACCTCATGTGATCTGACAGTCCTCTGAAAGCAGAACATTTTTTTTCCTTTAACACAAAAAGTCATGAAGAAGGTGACACAAAGTTGTAAAGTGACAAGTCTGCATGGTGACATTGTCCGCTACGATGTGTCATTTTTTATCATTATTTCAACATGAGGGTCTATAAGTCATCAGTGACAATGAATCTAAATGCATTATTAAATGATACTGATCAGTGTTTGTGTGCTGTTGCCAAAAATCTTCTTGAGTGCTGTGAAGTGCACAGAATAGTTGTCTCATTGCACTTTTTATTACTGCAAAACACCACTTACTGCTTTTAACTGCACTCTAAATGGCTCCCATGTCGTTTATATTGAACATTTAATTAGAAGTTTCTTTGACATGACAAAGCAAAACAAGTGCAAACATGTTATGAGCTGGGATGAGTGTGACACGGTGGTACAGTGGTTAGGGCTGCAGCAAGAAGGTCGCAGCATTTCTGTGTGTGGAGTTTGCATGTTCTCCTCTTGTATGATACTCCGGTTTTCTCCCGCAGAGGAAAACCATGCATATTATATTAAATGGTAACTCTAAATTGTCACTAGGTGTGAGTGATGTGCAGTTGACCTGTCCATGCTTTACCCCACCTTTCTCCCAACTCTGAAGGGAGAAGTGATCAAAAGGAAATGAATGAATGGGAGAAAGAAATATGTCTTCATTTTATTGCACCATGAAGGAGAAAGTGTCTTCATACTCACCTACTTTGTTGAGTAAATAAGTTTGACAAATGTGTGAAGTAAACGACTAATCCAACAAATTAGCTAATTAATCGGTCGAAGCGAACACTTCAGGTGTAAAGTGTTAAAAAGAAGTTTGGACTGTGTTACTTTTAACAGTTAAGAGTGAACACAAAAAAGCATTGTCCCTTGTAATTTTACCATTAATGACTTTGCAGTGGAACTTTGTGTATACGCTTCCTTCTCTTAACAAAATGAATGAGTGTATGAAAAATGTCTGACTTGGTATATAAAATAAGCCCTTTAACCAGATCATCAGCAGTGACATTTAAAGATTCATCTGTGGTATTTTATAAGTTCCATCTTCTCGTTTATTTTTATTGATTAGACCAAATTTGATTTTGGGAGCAACAAAGACCAGTGTACAGAAACACTGTAAATTTGGTGTATTAGACAGAAACTAAAGCACATAATCATTTATTTTTTGTTTGTCTTAAGCATATTGGATTACCTGAAAATTCCCTTTTATGAAGCCAATAAAATGTTTATTTAATTCCACTTATTGATTATAATGCTGACGGTGCTCCATGAATTATCTAGGCCTTGGGTAATTTTTTTTCCTATCTCTATGCTAAGGCCTGATGTTGCTGCATATTTTCTGCATGTTGAGCTATATATATATATATATATATATATATATATATACATACAACCTTCAGGTCAACCCTTTAATTAGCATTCATTTATTTGAGTTTTGTTGAATTTGTGTAAACTGTGCATTCTAATTTTATATTATCATTATTAATAATAATAATATAATGAGACTGTAGGCTATTTTTTTATTGCACAAATGAAAACTTTTTTTTTTTTTCACAGGCATTTGTGTTAGAACAGTTTTCTTTTATTCTCTGAAAATATATTGTTGGGAATTATATAATCTCCTTAGGAAAAAAAAAAAGAGAGGAAGAAAAAGTAAATTGAACCTTTAAATATGTTGCACAAAATCGTTTAACTTGAGACAGTCCTTTGGCCTGATGACTTTCTGCTCCGGTGGCTTGGCCATGACTTACATATTGTTTTCTGAGCTCCATCCTTGCCACACCATGGTTCCAATCTGCAGCCTTTATTGTAATGTATTGCTCGGCCCTGCTACAGACCATTTTCAGGAAACTGGTCGAGGCAATTTTATTGATTTATCACAAAGCGCTGCTGTATAACCGATAGCATGAGCTTCCCAAGCCCTCACATCCCAGACAGATAGAAAAGAAATCATTTGTCTTGTTAACTTTCTTGGTACTTTACATTGTTCTAAAAACAAGATGCTGCTCCCTCTGACAATGAACATGCAAAGTTCAGACATAAACAACAGTTTCATTGCGTCTTTGTCTCCAAAATCAATATTTAGTAAATCCTCAGGAGGCTTGTAAGCGCAGATTCATTATGTGTAACAAAAACATCTGTTGAGACATTATTACAGATGGATAAAAAGCACAGGGACAATGCTGGGTGCTGTCAGACAGTGATCATATGTGCTTTTGTGGAGAAATAGCTGGAAAACTGAGAGATAAAGGGATCAGTGAAGCTATCAAGCATCATTTCAGTTCAATTTTTAACTTGAGTCATCATTAAAGTGTAACAAAAACACATTACTTTCTGATATTCTGTAACTGCTTAACCTCACCTTTCTGCCTGTTTGTATTAGTTTCATTTAATGGGTTTTGTGTCCCCAGAGACACTGCAATCTAAAATCAGCAGCAAGTTGTAAAAGCTGAAAGTAGGACAAATATGCAGGTGCAATGCCAGGAGGAAAAAAAGTCCACTCAGCTAGGTTTTTTGGCTTAACTTGGTTTTGTTGCATAGCTTTAGACCTGCAGTGTATACAAGTGTGCAGGTTGTTGCATGATAGTGCAGGGTGGGTGCCTTGGGAATAAATCTTAATGTCTCTGTTAATGTTTAAGTTTAGATATAATTTAATGTGTTCATTGTGGCACCAGCACCCTGCAGTTTAAGGACACAATGCTTTAGTGACGTTTAGATGATACATATATGTTTATGTTTATGAACTACACTAAAATTAATAGTAGGGAACTGCCCTGTGTCTAAACCATCGACATAAAAAAGATTGATGGTCAAAAGTGAAGCTGACCATATCCGGCTTACAGGCTCTGCTATGTTGTATTTTTAGAGCCACAGTCTGCACACTAGAGATGAGGGGCTGAAAGTTCAATACTTTACCTTTCACAATCATGATGGTTTTCAGGCATTAAGTAACTAATTTGATGCCTTAAAGATAAGGTGAGGAGCTCCATAATCGAGGGGGGGGAGCTTGGAGTACAGCCACTGCTCCTATGCATCAAAAGGGTCAGTTGAGGTGGTCTGGGCATTTGATTAGCATGCCTCCTGGATGCCTCCCTTTGGAGGTATTCTGGGCATGTCCCATGACCCTGGGGCAGACCCAGAAGATGCTGGAGGGGTTATATATCCTCTCTGGCCTGGGAACGATAAGTCCATTGCAACTTTTATTACAAAAGTCATGAAAACCCTGAAGAAAGAGGGCAAGATAGTTCTAACGTGATGTATGATGAACACATCTATTGCTACATTTTGAATGAAAACTGTTGTCTACTGCAGTCTAAAGCAAAATATTTAGTTTCTTATAGGTCTGATAGATTTTATGCTCTGGGTTTTGTTTAAGATTTGCATTCCCCCACCCACCCCCATACAGTTCCAAGTATACAAACTATGTAAATCAACAAAAGTTAACTCCTGGGGAAAAAAATAAAAAAAGGACCTGAGGCGCTTAATGTACAATTTGTTTGCACTGACTTATGACTTATACTGCGATCGAGGGCACTGGTTTTATTTTGGTTTCAACTTGTTATTACGTTCCTGTGTCTATTATATTATATAATTATGTATAATATGTTGAACGTTTAAACAGCTTTGTAAAGCATAGTGGACTAAATACATTAGCTTTTCCTCCTGGTGTTAAATATAATGGAGGAGTTTTGTATATATAATGAAGATCAGAGGTTGCTCAACTGGTGGTTCATTGCCCAGGAGTGTACAGAGCTATGTAGAAACAAAGAGTTACATTTGCTCTGTTTAAATGTTATCAATTGCCTGCAGATCTGCAGAAATTATACACTTCCATATTGCATACAATTGTTAATCACAAGATGCTCACTGTACTTTAAATATGTACCTGATTCTCAAAAGATACATCCTGCTATTAAAAAATCATTCTAAACTGGAGACTGACTACATAAAATCATATTATAATAAAACTTCGTTCTACTAAAATTTTAAATGGATATTGTAGTTTTTACAAATTGAGGCTATTTGATGAACTTTCAATTAGTCAATGTCTTATCACTACACTTCCTGAGTGAAAAATGAGGTAGAATTCCTGCTCAGTGAACCAAGTTCACAAGTATTTCAGATCAGAGAAAAGCATATTTCCTTTATTTGAACAAACTAAACCTAAAACAATTTTATTACACCTCAAGCAAATGGTATAATGTGAGCTTTTTTTTTTTTAACAAAGTGTCAGTTTTCAAATTACTGTAATGTACACACTTTAGACACAAATGGTCTGTGCAACTATCTGCTGCAGGAATGAAAGAATAAAAAAATCCAATACAGAGTTTGCTGGAGCTGCTGTAAAATTTCAAAAGTTTGCATTCTTCTAGAGGGTGAAATGTTGCTCTTCAACATTCATATTGCACTATAACCTGGTGGTCTAAGAAATCAACATGAAAGATTTATCTGAAAAGCAAAACAACAGTGGAATTCACAGAGGTAGCTTCTTTTTCATTGTGTTTCGTCAGTTCAGTGCAATAAGAAGAAAATGCAATACATACATTTTCTAGCGGCAAAGCAAATCAGTGAAATAAAAAAAAATCAGTTTTTATTTTTAGACTTCTTTGGACCATATTTACTGTAAAGTTACACAAATAATGCCGTGCTTCTACACCCCTTTAGTCTTGAATGACCATGCTAATATAAGTGTTGTTCCATCTGAGCCTTGATGCATTCTCCTTGCACTGTAATGTGCTTACATTTTATCAGCTAAATCGAGTTCCACTTTGAAATATTATCTCTGTGGAAAGCACACTTACTGCACACAGAGTCGGTTTTACTGTGCTATTTACCATACGGTTTTCATTTTTTTTCCCTTGCTTGTACACACAGGCCCGGTGTGTAAAATGTCACAATAATTTGCATGCTGACAACGATTTCTACCGAGATTACACCCACCTGATTGATGGCCATGCTGGTGCCCCAGAAACCACCTTGGGTGATGTGATATGAGGTCCCTGTTATCAGACACTAAAGCATATTCCTGTAGTTAATCTTCCCAAATGGGCGTTCACAGAAGATGACTGGCCTTGACTGGTAATGAAAGACAGCCTTTTCTAGCAGAATGAATGAATATGGTTCATTTCAAAGCAATAAAGGAAAGTTTTTTACTCTATGATATAGTGAGAAAGCTTCTTCAGTCTTGCCATCTGGAAATGGGTGATTTGTATAAAGCCAATTTAAGCAAACAGTTTTTGGATACTTTTGGAAATGCACGGTTCAAATGGTGCCCTTCACAAAGAAGCAGAATTAGACAAAAGACAAATGAAGCTCATACACTAATAAACTAATAAATGCTAATGCTAATAAATGCTTTCTTTCTAGTATCCTTTAGTGTAAGATGCCAAGGAGCACATCAAATTAATATTTACCAGCTTCTTTTATTAAAAAAAGGTCAAAAGAAATCATGAAGATTATTGCACTTTGTGTTACTGTCTTTGGCACAGGTGTTATTAGTACAATTTCATTATTGTGGTACATAGGAAGCACAGTAAAAATAAAAGAATCAATGTGATTTGTTTAGTTTGCAAAGTTTGGAATTAGAGTTTCACCCTGCGAGAGCTACCACAGTCTGATAAAAATGCAACAAAAAGTGCCAGAAAATTACATAGGTGGTCTTTTTGATTATTTAAATGCAACCAATAACTGCACTTGCACTTAGACTTGATTTTAAACTAATGCACTATATCACAGTTGAGCTGAAATGTGGTGAAGGAGCTGAGCTGAAAGGCAATGCTTTTGATTTAATGATCTGTCTACTCTCCAACTCTAACCTATGTTCATGAGGTATGGATCATGACTGAAAGAACAAGATCCTGAATACAAGCAGCTGAAAATTAACTTCCTCCTTAGGGTAGCCCGGCTCAGTCTTAGAGATAAGGGGAGGAGCTCCGTCCTCCGGGTAGAGCCGCCGCTTCTCCAGATCAAAAGGAATCAGCTGAAGCAGTTCAGTCATCTGATTAGGTGCCTTTCTCTGGAGGTTTTTCTTTGGAGACCCCGGGGCAGACCCAGAACTTGATTGACGAATTATGTATTACCCAGGAGGAGGTCGAGAGTGGAGCGAGGGATGTCTGAGTTTCCCTACTGGACAGGTTACCTCCACAACCTGTCCGTGGATGGATGGATGGATGGATGGATGGATGGATGGATGGATGGATGGATGGATGGATGGATGGATGAAATTGATGGATAGATGGATCTAGCCCCATCATATAAAGTTACAGTAAGTGTTGACTTGTAGAATCAAATCACAACAACTTTCTCCTTAATGCTGCAATAAAATTAAGTTATAGCAGCATTTTACCTGTCCTCATATTTTACCAACTTGATTTTTTATCAAACATTTGGCTAGTTTTTCATCCTGAGGAATGTCGGCCTTTCACCACACATTACATGGAAATCATCATAAAAAGAGGAGGAAAAAAGTGCCACTAGATTCATTAGGCTGTAATGTTTTGACAAATAAATGAGCTACACATGCGCCATGCACAGCACAGCACCATCAGTCACCTTTAATGGTTCTTAGCATTACTGAGTAACCAAGTCTCATCATTTTTACTCTCTGACAGTAGAGTGACAAAAACATGTAAACGTTGATGAAGTAGATTCTGACAACTCAACTGAAAAAGTTTTACTACTGGGAAGTGACTTTTTTCCACATCTACTGACTGTGTCTAATGTTGTATATTTAACAGGAAGCACCGAAGAATCATTAATATGAGTGATTGGTTGATGGTGTTGATTGACACTGCGATGAAGTGTTTGCTGATGTTGATAGCAACTCTGCAGTAGTTTTAGCAAATCTCAGGTAAGGGTGGGGTAAGATTGCTAGAGTAGATTGGACTTTTTTTTGCTGTTTTTTTTTTTTTTAGATGCCTCATGTCTTTAGTTGCATCTGTATTTTATTACGGCCAGGCAATTGAAGCCACAGATGGATGATAATGTTTTTGCCTGTGTCTGTGTATGCATGAGTTTGTGTGTTTGTCAGTCTGTCTGTTACCTAAATGTCTCCTGAACCACGAGACAAAGTTGAATGAAACTCTCAGAAAGTACTCATTGGACGTATATCTACAACTGATTAATCTTTGAAGGTAACCTGGTTTAAGATGGCATCTGAGTTGTCCCCCCCCCCAAAAAAAAAAACCTGAAATGACTATAACTTAGTTTTACAGATATTGAGCTAAAATTTGATGTGGTAGTTGCTGAGAGTTCTCCCAAGCGCTTGCTTTGAGCGTGACATCATATTGCACGAGATTGCGCATGAAGTTATTTACAAGGTTTGACCACAACAGCTACAATTTTGATGCCATTCTCAATATAAGATGATCTTAGTTTAACATTCTGACATGAAAGGCTATATGCGTTCCTTTAAGGAACACTAGGCCTATAATATTTAGTAGCTTTTACTATGTTTCTATTATTTTTTTTCCTGAACTTAAGTTCTTCAAAGCAATTGTTCCCAAAGGTGGGTTGGGACCCCACTGTGAGTCATGAAACAACAATTGTGGATCCTTTGAAAATCTAAAAAAAGAACAAAAAAACAAAACAACTGACAATCATTTTAAAATGGTTGCTAATGATACATTTTCCCCATAATTGTTACAAACAAAAACAAAAACAACCAGCGGACTCAAAGTAACAAAATGGTATTGTGGTTGTGAAAACTGTTTGTATTGTTATTATGCCTTTGTTTAATAAGGTTGTTAGCAAAGTGTATGCCTTTAAACTTGCAATATTTGGTGTCACAAGCATTTGTCAGTGTTTTTCTGTAGGTCCAAACATGAAAAAGTTTGGGAATCACTGCTTTAAAAGAGCCCTGTGGATAAGACTTTCCACCAAGAAAATATTAGTTTAGCCAGCTCTATATAGACAGGTAATTTATCAAAAAAACATGTTTCACTTTTATAAAAGTCCCCTTCCAGTGTCCTATGGTAAAATAAATAAATAATAAAAGAAAAACAAACATTTGTTTAACAAATGATGTCAAAAATTTGAAGTGTGACATAATTCAGAGTCAAGATCAGCTATAATTGTACTTTGCATGTTTTAGACATTTGTGTCATATTCTACATAAAGTTAGCCCATTACCAAAGTTTAAAAAAAGTGTTTATGTATGCAAAATATCATCTTCAGGTTTTTGAACCTTCCCAGTTTGAGCAGTGAAGCTGAAGCCAGCTGCTGTGCTGTTGAAGCTCATCATCCGTCCCTGAGCGGAGCCGAGCAGGTTAAAGTGATGAATCTGATCCAAGTTCCTGACAAACGCCTGCTGTTCAAGGCAACAGTTCCATTAATATTCAGATGTGCTTACTGGTCCTGTCATGTTGCGAAGTGAAGCAAAAGTCCCCTTTAAGTTGGAAAATAATTGCCGTAACTTTTTTCCTGCTGTTCTGACAACTGGAACAGTATCTGTGGGGCTACTGGAGTACGTTAGCGCTGTGTCACATTTTATTAGGATGCAATTTAAATAAACAGGGACTGATAAAGGTCTTATTTTTTCTCTTCACTTGTGAGATTAAGTGTCTGCATGAAATTGCAAGTAAAAACAGCAAAACTGATTTTCTAGAAGCAAAGTAAAAACACATATTTATAATCCCAATCACAACATTAGTTCATTATCTTTGTAAATCTGTATGAGGAAGTGATTCTGCAAGCCACCTGCATAGAAGCTGCAAGATTAATGTGTGCTTTACACATCTGTGCACCATTTGTATCACCTCTGAATTCATTAGAGATGGTAACGATCTGTCGCCCTGACAGACCAGGGCACTGAAGGTCATCAGAAACCTCTTATCTAGTTTATCGAGCTCCCTGCCAACGATGAAACGCACCCAACATTTTTTAGAGAGAAAAAAAAAATTATTGCGATGCAAAGCAGCTGATCAATTTTTTTTTAAATGTTGTTTCCTGCTGCTCAGTAATGCTTTTTAAATACAACCATCTCTAATTCTACTTAACATCTTTCTGAAACTAGTCATATTTTAACATAAACTTACTTTGACCCTGTGCCTTCTAGAACTGTTTTCTCAAAACTAAACAGACAATCTGTCTGTATCAGGGAATGATTTAGTGGTTGTCTCAGCTTCCTGAATTCAATTTAGTTTGAGCATGATATTGCTGACAGTAATTTTATATGTTTCAGAAACAAGTCTAGTATATCTCCAGTCTGGCATTAAATCGGCAAAAAAACAACGGCGACGGCAGTGAGGAGGATATCATGGTATCAAGTAATTAAGTTGATAATGAAAGCATCGATTTTTCTCGTGACGTTCTCGGTGGAGTTTATTGTGGTGGATGACTTGTGTCACCAAAATGAAGCTTGTTCCCTGGACTCACTCTGCTGGGGATTGAGGGCAATCAATCCTGGATTTGGACAAGTTTTAATCACTTTTGTCTAAAGGGTCTCCTGGCTTGTCAAAGACACTAGGCTTTGAATGTATTTGCTACCAAGGGCATTGAACCCAATACTTAGACAAACAGACATAGCACTACACATATGATGTACAACAAGTGCAATGATGTAATGGGATTTTTATGCTACTGATGTGTTTGTGGTTGAACCAGTGTAGTCTTTTGGACAAAATGTAAGTCACATGGTCTGAAGTTTTCTTGTGAATGACATATACATTTTTGGGGGGAGAAAATACAAATGCTATGGCTGAGCTTGATAAGGTGCGAAAGATTGATTTGATAATCATCTGATTTGGGCTTCAGTTTTGATTATTATAATCAAATTGGCTATCATTATGCAACTAATAAGATTAATATAAATAACGTCAATAGTATATGGTCAAATTTGTGCAAATATTAGTTTGAAACACAACACCCAATTATGTCAGGTCCTGTTCATATTGGATGATAACCCTGCTACAATAAAAACAAAAAAAAGTGCAAGAACACGGATGGTCTTTTCAAGCTTTTGGTGGGAACTTCAGGTGTAAATTAAGAACACAGTGGACTCCCCATTATGCATGATAAAATGTCCACAATGGTTCAGAGCATACATAAAACTTCCATGGCAAGGAAGTGGTGGTTTATAAGTGTGGTGGCAATATATTGTGGTCCTGGGAGAAGTGTGGAGGCCACAAAGAAGCATATCCACTACTTGGGACTTGTGCACACTAGCGTAGCTTGATTGCTGAGAGTTTAAAGCATGACTGGCCACACTGGCCTCATCATTCCTGGGCTACGGCCGTGACTGTGACAAGGTCAGGGAAACAACCTATTGCAGACATGATACATGATACGAGAAAGTCATCTCAGGGTGTAAAGATGGTGAGAATGCAGGAAAGCATCTTGGGAACACAGGTAGCAGAGATAAACTTATTTGGCTAGTCCTGAAACTGCAGAAGAGTCATAATTACCTTCATGATGATGGGGAGTTTCCAAATTTGCAGCAATCCAGCCATGTTCTAATAGGTCATGGAGAGCATAGTGGGGTAGTCATCTTGTGTGAAAGAGGACTTAAAGATCAATATTACAAACAGGTTCTCTAGGTGAACAATGAACAACACAAAATCTGTTTTAGGTATGGCATGTGGACCTTGACAAAGAGCCCAGGGTGTTGGTTTGTCTTCCAAATTCTTCAGATGCCAATTGATTCAAACATTCGAGAAATTATCAGAAACAGGAATGATCCAGGGAGGTCCTGCCACCCCCTTAACTTAAGGATTCACTGTTGATGTCCTAATGTGAAACACCATTGGACATCTCCAGGTTATAGGATCCAAAGAATCAGAGCTGTTGTGGCATAAAGAGGATCTACACAATATTAGACTGAGCAATTTATTGTTATAAGAAACTGGTGCACACTAACAATGTTTTCTTTTGTTTGTTTGTTTTTATACAAAATGTATCATAAGTCATTTGAAGTTCCTCTTGTTTGGCAGTTCTAATACTAAGTCTTGCATCTTCACATTAAATTCTTCTGACAAAAGTAACACTCTGTTTATTTACTAAAAATTGATTATCAGCTTCAAGTCAAGCACCTTAAATTGTTTAAAGATTTGTATCCTCAATTTGGGCATTGGACCAGGAGCTCAGTTTACTTCTAGAACCTTTTTTTTATTTTTTTATTGCACTTTTAAGAGGTCCAGATTCTTAAATAGTTCTTGCCAGTAGTTTATTCTGTAAGCATTGTGACTTGAATTTGAAAGGCTAAATGTTAATCTCGTGCTAAAACCTGAGCATGAATTCACATTTTACCTAAGAGAAAATAAATAAACAAATAAATAAAACACTTACAAAAATACTTTTTTTTTTTCTTAAAGTTTGTGTGTACTCTACCAGTCATGTATGGTGGCTCTATGTAGGAATTTAAGCAGTAGCCATCAAGACTCCAACAGATTTTCTCTCTTCGGCAGAGCTCCCATGCAGCTCGGTAGCTTTTGGCAGCTGTCTGCTCTCTTAACAACATTTTTTTTGTGGCGCTTCCCAGCATAGTAGCACTTACCCATCCCTGACCAGCTGTGTTTTTCTGCAATTTTTACCATCAGGCAGCCACTGTCTGTTTCAGCACAAACAACTTTGTAGTGCTTGCTGTTGAGGCTAGCTTGTTGGGTCAAACAGGATTTATGTGTCACATTCAATGCATAAACTTTGTCTAAAAGAGACGCTATAATCCAAGGATTTTATATGTGTGTTATTGTGGTTACCTATTACCCATTCTTCTGACAAAGATATCTAGAGTAGTTACGAGGGAAAATCATGAAAAATGCAGGCTTGGTTTAGAAGAAGCACCTGTCTTTGGAGCTGCTGTGTTCTTCCTCTGTCAGCAGTCCAGCTGGTGTCGAGGGAGCCTCATTCCCCCCATTAGGTTGTTTTGACAGCCATATCCACTGTAATTAATACCAAGCACTCTTAAATGAGATTTACGTGAGACATGCTGTTTTGCACCTCCCAGCTGGTGGGAGCTGCTCTGTGAGCTGCTGCTGAGAGTTTAAGGCTCTCAACTCCCTGGCCGCATCATCAGTGGCGTGTTTTATTCAGTCCAGTAAACACATAAATTCAGAAGATTTCAGAGGAATATTGATTTTTAAAGCTTCAGACTGAAAGTAAAGCAGGCTCTATCTTGAAAGCAGAGAGGACACAAACTAAAATGGGGGTCTGTTTATAATAAAAATTACAACCTGCAAAGTGGAAGTACAGACATACTACAATGGTGACACTTGACACTGTAGAACCTATTGGTACTAAGTACATGTATATAATTAGTTCACATTTTCTTCTTTTTGTTGTGTGAAATTAGAATGAAGAAAATCAATATGGGGTAATGACTCTCTATTGATTAAATCATGTATCCATTAAAATGTCTTACCTTTGTTTGAATGAAACACAGAAGGTTTGCAGAGATGAAGCTTACTCGTGATGCAAAATTTGTACCTGCTTTTGAGTACTTAATATCTTTAAATATTTGTTTTTATGCTCTTACTTTGCTGCCACTTTATAGCAATGAATGTTTGCACCTCTAGATGTAAAATGTAACAATTCAGAGCTGTGTTTTTCTTTTTTATATACTTATGTAAATGTAGTACAAGAAAGCAATTGCGATTAATTTGAGTAAAAACTTTAAGAAGCATGTTTCTTGAATTGTTCATTTCAAAACAACTTCATTAGATTAAGGTCACAAAAATACTGAGTTTATGTTTTTTTTTTTTATTATGAGCTTGCCTCACTTTTTGCACTGGTTCAGTAAACAGGTGGAATTTGATGGAACATTTCAAATGCCAAGATGCAACATAACAAGTCTGAACCATAATAGTACCACCCCCATGTTTCACATAGGATATGCTTTTCTTTGTCTTATCTGTCAACAAAAACATACCAGTCAACATACTCCTGGGTCATTTGTGAATTGTTTGTAATTATTTGCAAACTGGATTATTTATTTATTACCCCACAAACTAGTTTCTTGTTTGTAAAATGAAGGGATTAATGGTCTTTATTTTGCAATAACCTTGTGATTTGTTTTGCCTCTTTTTTTCTGTTGGTTTTATGTTTTTCTGTTTTTAGTAGAAGAAATATTTAAACTTTGATGTGTGTGATTTGTAATAATGATAATATTAATAATAATAAAAAAACAATGGGGAAGTTATTTCTGCTTCTGAACAAGCTTTGCGTGTAAGGAATTAACATCTTACATGAACAACTGCAAAAATAAAAATATAAAAATAAATATATATATCTGCACTCACTGATGTATTTTGAGACAATCACAACTTTTTTTCTCTTTCTTTCTTTTTTTATGCTGTGTTCTGCTTTGTGTTAAAGTTTGTTCTGGTATTTTCTTTTGGTTTGGAAATCCACAGAAAACATAAAGTCTGTGTCCCTTCTAGTTTAATTATCTAAGGATAAATTTGTCACCCTTATTAACCACTCGTGGATCTCAGCAGGGAATGTACCAACACAACAAGGTGAAAACACTTGATTTAGACTGATATTATAGTGCAATAAAACCTGATTGAAGACATTTAATTATGAGCAGGGCAGACTGAAAGAAGTGAAGCTGTAAAAGCAAAAAATGAACAGTGAGTAAAGAGCACGAGGAAGGTCACAGAGATAAACTTCCCTCAGCAGGTTATAACTTATGACCTTTGAGGATTTATTTGATTAAAAAGGGCATTCAGTATTGGGAAAAGTGTTCACATAAAGAAAATCTGAAACTCTGAAACTCTAGTCTGCTTTTATCCATGATCATTTTCATCTCTTGGCAAAAAAAGCACATTTAATAGCAATGCCAGCTTGTCTGCATTTCCCATAATTATCATGATGACTGATAAGAAGAGACTTAAACCTTCTTCAGCTATTTTCCAATGGTTGATTCAACCAAGTCACCTTCTATCTGCGCATACATACATATTTTATTTTGCCTCCTTGTGTGCATGGAAGGGAAGAGTACAGACCCAATGCTCCGTCTTCTTTCCCGTTATTTAATCAGTCGGTTGGGTTGTAATCCCACCCACTTATGAACCGACTCGCTGTCTGAGGGTCTGGCTGGGATCTACAGCGGGACGGGGAGCTGACAGAAGCCGTGTAAAAGTCCATAAATCCAACCTTTCCGGAGAAGCTTAGAACCGCGGCGGGGAAGGGGGTGGCAAATATGAAGGAAAAGAATCTGATTGAGACTGCAAAAATGCAGGGCAACGTGCTGGTAAGATCTATTATTATTATTATTTTTTGTCGTTGTTGTTGTTTTAACCCAAATGTTTTGCATGACGCCGTTTAAGTCATCCTGTCCCTTGTTAAGAACGCGTCGGAGAGGCGGGTGCGCTCTGACGCGCATCCATTGTTCCAACGATAAGAGTGTGTATTTATTTATTTATTTACAATTCTTTTTTTTCTCCATTCTTTGGAGGAATTAATCGTCCGGTCTGATTTTAATTTCTCGTGTCCTCTGCTGCTCATGGAGCAAGTGGAGGTGAGAGTAAAAAAAAAAAAGAGAGTGCTAAAAAGTTCAGTCCTCTGTTTTTACATCGAGGGAACTTTGTAATGACTCCTGAGTTTTGGCTTTCCGTCCTTCGCCTCGTCGAGCCTTTGAGGGCAGAGGTAACCTTTTGCCCAAGGAGGGTCCCCATTAATATTTAACTGCATAAAGCTGTGAGGTGCAGGATATATTACGCTGCCTGTCCATCTGCAGGGAGCTGCAGGCAGTAATATGAACGTTGGTGTGAAGGGATGTGTCCTTTGGGGCTCTTTCAGATATTAAGATTTTAGTTTCTTTTTTTTTTTTTTTTTCAAAAATATTACCTTTCGTTGTGTATTATGAGGTTTTTCACCCTTCAGGACATTCCGCTGATGTTTTATGAACTTGCTTGACTCTTTGGAATACTCATCAGACTAAACTTTGATTTCTTGATTTGAGCCACGCTTGCTTTATTTCTGGCTGAATGGGCTTTGCTCTGCAAACACTCTGGGCCATGTTGGAAGATGTGGGGCACAGCTGTGTGGAGTCAGGCTTTTTCCAACTCTTCCTTCACTAAAGACCATCTTGTACTCCCCCTCTGGCCTTATTATTCTGTGCAGAGATGTGGAAAGTGTTTTCATTTTTCTCCCTCTCCTTACATGTCTGCATGATAAGTTGTAAACATGAGGTGCTTGGCTAAGGGATTTTGGTCAATTTCCAAATCAGTAACCACTTTTTGCTGATTCAGATAGTAAAGAAGTAGTTGAGATAATTTGAAGTGGGGGAAGTTTATGAAGACTTAAAGGTACTCATTGCAGTGTCATGAAAACTGGTCAATAAATAAATACATCAAAAATGTATTTTTTTTAACCTCCAAATTGATGTTATTGTGTCTGTATTGAATGGCTGCCAGCTACTACATGCATCTTTTACTTAGGGAAAATGGGTCAACAATGGCATCGTTAATGAATAAGCCATTTAGGATAAGAAGTCTAACAATGTTGATGTATTGGTACGTATTTAAATTCAGAGCTGTTAAGTAAAGTCTGTAGATGAGTTTTTAAAACAATCTTAATTGAAATGAAGTTGAAAACAGGTGGTATTTCATCTGTTTTTGTTTTCAGGAATACATAACTGACTACAGCCAGCTTAATGTCTAATCCTGTGACTTAAGCTTCCACATGGTTTTCAGCAGATTCAACTAAGTGTTTAGTTTATATTGAGCAACTACCTGCATTTCAGAATTGCATATTAATATATCTGACAAATTACTGGTGTAAACTCTTTGAAACTGCACCATTTATTATCATTTAGGGTAAACTTTTGGTTTAATTTTATAGGATGCAATATGTGCCTTTGATATTTTACCTCTTGCAAATAGCTCTTACAACAACTTCAGTTTGAAGAAACCGTTTAATTCTGACCAGATTGATGGGCTCATGGCCAAAGTGGATTGCTGCCGTCTTAAAGCAATGTCCCAACCAGTAACTTGTTATATGATTATTCCAGAGAAATATCATGAATTTCCTGCCAGAAGTGCTACAGCTAGCTGCTGTGGGGGCTGTTTGTGCTTGCAAACAACCATATTATTCTATAAAAATAACCATGTTGGAAAAAAGTGATTCACTTTCGGTCATTGCATATATACGCATACAAAATGTAGATTTCTAAGTTACTGAAAGAAAATAACTCTACATTCTTACCTGTATTTTACTTTGTCTTTCTTTTACATTTGTTTGAGATATTTTCCCATACTTGCATCTTATAAGTCACAGTTTGTTTATTGACCGAGGCAGATGCAACATTATTCAACCTCAAGGGTGTGATTTAGCATGTATTAACATGACAACAAAGCAAACGATGTACTCTAGCTTTAGATTGACAGGTTTACTGTAGCAGGTGAGTGCTTTCTTCTCAATGAGCCCCATCCTCTTGGGACAAAGACGAGGTGTAGTTCCTCTGAGGGACACCTTTTCACTAACAGGAAGAAACATCAGCACTGCGTGATTTTTTTTTAGCACCAAACATGAGCGTTAGGAAGTGTTGCTGTCCGATGGGATGTCTGTCTGTCATTGGAGAAGGTAATATGTGAAAATGGGTGGCAAAAACACCCCCAAGGTGTTAGTCAGCACAGGAGATTGCAGCTACTTGAGCCCGCATCCAGATGCCTCGGCGATAATTACGTCGTAAACGTTACCGAGGGATACAACGTCTGTTTTCTCACTCGTTTACTTGCGGTACAGTGTGGAGTGCTCTTCAAGCTTGATGTCGGTTTCTAACACAAATGTGAGACTGTCCTCAAACAGCTCAAATGTTGGTTCTGCAGCTCTCACTTTGTTTGTGCATAATTGCTGTCTGACATGGCAAACATCCCGCCTCAAGGGCACAGACGACAGTGCTGTAATTGAAAAAAAAGGAGAAATATATTGGACAGAGATTTATTTCTGTCAAAGAAGAGAGGCCATCAAAGATTTACTATGTGTGGTACTGTTTTTGCAGATACTATTGAGTTTTCTCAGTTCACGTAAACATTGGCGATCCTACAGTGACATTGTCTCATTAACCACAAAGTTAAAGTTGTAAAGTTACATAAATGCAAAATATCAGCTCGTGCAATAATAACTTTATAATTGAAATGCATTGCATATATTTTGGGTTTAACTTGTGATTGTTCAACCCTACTAGTGATTGTGGGCTGATATTTACTATTTAAAAAAAATACAATCTACCACACGGAATCCACTTTACATACTGTTCAATATGGAATCTGTTCACACTTAAGGTCAGATAGTAATCTTCATTGTTAGGTTTTACAGATAGTTTTGTACATTTGTTCTGAAGGTTGATAGTTTCATCAGTCATGCAAGATTTAGACATTATTTTCCAACATTTGATAAAGTTGACTGATCTGCTGTTTACACCCTTTAAATCATGCCATCTGATTGAGGCTAATGTTCATTAGTGAGACACCTATGGCCTCCACTCCAATGCAGCACTAAAACTATACCTACTGAAACAATCACAGAAACCAGTAAGCTGGTAAACACCACAATAATAGTGATCCTTGAAATAGTTGGCTGTGAGATGAAGAGCACGAACCATAAGGAGCATTGTCCCCCACAGAGAAGGAGGCTGGAAGCTAAGGGTAAGGCAGCATGGACAGAAATCAGCCAGCTGTCAGAAAAACAGGAGGGTGCTACAAAGAAAGAAAATATCGCAATTTGCCCATACCTGAGGCCCTGGAGACTGTCAAACAGCACCTCAGAGCTCTTGCTACTTGTCTGAGGAGGTACACTCAAGAAGCAGAAGCCAGGGGAATAAGTAGGACTTTCTTCACTGCGCCATTCATAGTGCACTCTTATTAGCAAGGGAATCCAAAAAAGTTAAAACAAACAAAGAAAAAACAAACAAACAAAACTGTAGTTGAAGATGTTTTGCTTCCCATCTGGGAACCTTTCTCAATTCAAAGCTGAAGGGTGTGGAGTTCCAAGCTTTAAACTGCTTTCTTTTTTTTAATTTATTTTTTTGGTTTGTTTGTTTGCTTTTGACTTATGGATCTGCAATGTCCTGGATGACTGATAATTTACACCAGCATAGTAGTAGCAGGGGATTAACATGAAAGCAGACCCACCCAGTTTTGAGACTCAGCAATATTGGAGAAGAAACAAAGGAAGGAGGCATTCCCTTATGGCTGATGGAACTAAGGACCTTGAAATGCCTTGCTGCTGAAATGTGCTATACAAATAAAATTTGATTTGATTTTGATTTGATTTAAGATCTTACCACAGCAATATCTGAGAACAAGAACTTGTATTTTCACATTGTCGGACATTCAATACTGAGTCTCAAGTAAGAAGAGTTTGGGTGCACTAGAACCTGTCATGGTCCACACCTAAAGAAACTGCCTAGAAGTACAAATGACCCACCTGCTCATGGAAGGAACCCACCCAGAGTGGTTGACCTAAGGCTGGACAGTCCTGATTATGAAAGACCCCTTAGAGAAGGGCAATTCCATCCAACTGCTGACCAATCACCTGACCATTGGAAGTTCCTGTCAGGCATTATAGTGGCTAAGATGAATCAGCGCATGGGTCAATACCTGAGCGAGGCACAAAAGGGAATTGGCATCAGCACCAGGGGAGCCAAGCTCCAGCTACTGGTCGACAGAACCAAAGCTTGAAACTCTAAGACCAGTCACACAAACCTGTGTACTGCTTGGACTGACTACAGAAAAGTCACAAAAAAGAGCACAAATGTTAATCATGCTTTTGCATTTTACAGATGAATATAGAAATTTCACACAAATATATATATTTATTTTATTATGTAGAAATAAAGTCATGTTTAGATCAGTATATGATCAAGGAAGTGAACAACCCAATAAAAGATAAACATGTCTGACTTTTTCTAAGTTAGCCACTTGTCACTTGGCCACTTGGTTTTTTATTCTTTGACTGACAAAATATCAATGCTACTCTAAAAAAATAATAAAAAGAAAACAAAGAAGTCACACACCAGAAATTCAACAAGAAAAGGTTTCTCTTGTTGAACATGTGGCACTTTAAAGATAAAGAATTATTCTACCAGACAAAAATGATAATCTCAGTGTACAAACTGCCACCTTTATTGGAGATCAGCCTAATTTGCTGCCTGTTATGTTTTCCCCAGAGCACACACTGGAAGCAGCTGTTAACATACTAAATGCTGCTGTTTTGGACCACAAACAGCTGTTTGGCGGTTTGCGACTGCTTGTGCACCTTTAGGCTGACGATTGTATTTTGATGGAGGACCACTGTGCTTGATTTGGTGCTCCACTGCACAGTTAATGCGTTTTCAATACAAACCTTCACGGCTGTGGGCCAGCTTGTAGGAGTTATGTCAATAGCTCACTTCACTTGTTTTTGTGCTCAGCCGTTTCAAATCACACGAAGAGGAATTGAAATCACAGCACTGTTTGACCGCCTCCACATGCATGCTGCTTTATTGATTGCCGTGCAATGCCTGAAGCACGCTGCAACATGATTTTACAGACGTCTGGTATCTCTACACCTGTTACTTATAGTCTTGTAGTGCATGATTGAGTCAGCACCATCAAAGTATGTTTTACACTGTGTTTGCTATATTTTGAGGCTTTGAAAAGAATCATATAAAAGTATGACTCCAAAACACCATTAAGGCATTTTGAGTCGTAATGGAATGAACGCTTAACTTTGCAACAATTTAGGACTGAATGAATGGAAAACTATTTGTATTACATGGCTTTGTAATAACTATAGAAATCTTTGACTTGTCAAACAAAAATGCATATGCACATTCAGAGCAAATTCTACAGAATCATCTTTTCAAAAGGCATAATGCTGAACTGTTTTGCCCACAATGCAGTGAGAATTTGAGCCAGCAGTAAAGTCTGTGTATGTGTTACAGATATTTATGTAGTTGACTGGGATTAGCTCTTTGCTGAATCGGAAATGCAGCAGTTTGGGACTGTGGGACCTGATTTATAGTGACCTTTATGCAGACCACAGTTTTTCAGTGGTGACAGTGCACAACAGCAGCATTTCATTAAGCATGTTGGAATCAATCATCCTGAGTGTTCCTCTTTTGGCTGCATATTGTTCGTTGAGCAATCAAGCAAAGCTGGTAGATGGTTGTGGTTATCTTTTCCAACACAATATCTAAAAAAAAAAAAAAAAAAACTTATGACAAGGTTGGTTAGTTTTCTAATTTTGTTTGGTCTCATGTGAAGTTATCAGACAATCTTCTGGTGTTCCATTATTTAGCAGTTAGTTTGGGTGTCCCAGTTGGACATTGAGAAGAAAAGCTGAAGAAGCTCAAAATGACTGGAATTAGGGCATAATAGGATTGCTGATCAATACCAGTGATTCCAGTATCACTCTGAAAGCTGTGTTCAGTTTCAGTACAAAAACAAGCTTCTTACTTAAATTGGTGCCACACTACTCAGAAATGGTTGTTTCTAGTCAGGGAACTAGACAAATCTGAGAGATCATGTTCTACTGCATCTTGTAGAATGTTCTCACCCATTTTTAAATAAAACTTTTCATATGATTATAGAGGAGCATTATGAATGCATTTTGTTATTGTTTTTTCTTGTTGTTGTTGTTGTTGCTCAAGTTAGTTGTGGGTCTTTTCTGTTGCATTTAGAGGCATATGATTGCTAATAAAACCTTAGTACAATGAAAATGAAAAAGGAATAAATAAATACAACAACAAATAACTCAGAGATTCTAACCAAATTCAGATGTTTTTCATTTTTTTCTTAAGATGCCAGGCTAGAGCTTCAGAGATCTTCCCACATTTAATTCTCAACCAAACAGAAGTAATAATAACAACACAGACATGGTTGGTATTTTCATTGTATTCTCTAAACTGTCAGAATTGTAACCTTGATTGTTTTAAATTGTCATAACTCCATAAGTCCTGTCCATTCCTGTCAGTGAATAATAGAAAATATTTCATACTGGCTTTAAAAGTAACCAAAAGTAAATAATTGGCTTTTACATTTTTTTTTTTTTTTTTTATAATCTGTCGATAGTAACATGCAAAAAGATAAATTAGCTGTGTATTAGTTTCAAATGCAGCTATTAAATGTAGGATCTGTTAAAGATGTTGTGGATAATTATACTCTAATTTGTAAAAACCCAGTACTTAAATTACAGGTCCTGGTCATAAAATTAGAATATCATGAAAAAGTAGATTGATTTCAGTAATTCCATTTAAAAAGTGAAACTTGTATATTATATTCATACATTACATACAAACTCATATATTTCAAATGTTTATTTCGTTTAATTTTGATGATTACAAATGACAA
>NC_051450.1:10525413-10550035 GCF_001649575.2 Kryptolebias marmoratus | reverse complement strand
TTATTGGTCTTCAGTAATATTCTAATTTTCTGATATGATGAATTTGAGATTTTCATTTGTTGTCATTTGTAATCATCAAAATTAAACGAAATAAACATTTGAAATATATGAGTTTGTATGTAATGTATGAATATATTATACAAGTTTCACTTTTTAAATGGAATTACTGAAATCAATCTACTTTTTCATGATATTCTAATTTTATGACCAGCACCTGTATATATTTAAGCTTTATCACACCATGTAGGTAATTAGATTCCTCAAATATGCTGTTGTGGAATCGCAGTGTGGCCTGAGTCTTGGTCTTCTTTCCGCATGCATGCAAATGTCCTACATAAAATCCTTGATATTCAAAATGTTCTTTGTGCATACAATATGTGTCGTCTCAGTCTGTTGTACGCTCTCCACAGAGCTGAGAAATCAATCACCACTTATTCAGGCTACGCCTTGCAGAGTGTCTCAGTGAAATGAGTCTACAGTAGGTGAATATTTTAAGCAGTGCACCTCATTGTTTGCACCTTGAAATTGAGGATTTGTACGAGTTCAGGCCTGGCAGCATTGGTGCTAGTCTTTTATGCGCAGATGCTTTAATTGGGCCAGTTTAGCCACACTGAGTGCTTTGTTCTCGAGTATTATCAGAAGTTATTCATCATAGTTAAACAGAGATTGTTTATGTCTGCTCAGCGAACGCTCATGAAGAATTAGAGTGACACAATTTTAATGAGGTGTGCTGATGAGGTGAATCTGGGTAAAAGCTATTATCTCTTAATTGATTCCTTTAAAGGTGTTTTTATTGTGTGTCATTGTTTTGCAAACACTTAATATTATGTCTTAATAATAATTCCAGACCCCCTTATCTAAGCCTAAAATCATCACATACTGTACAAATACGTAATCACATCCCTAACATGTAAAGTAACCCAGTAAAAGTCTAGAAGTCCCTCAGCTTGACACAGAAACCACAAGACTTTTTAGTTACATGTTCTCAACTGATGAATTGCATTTATAGGGTCTCGGTTGTTTTATGAATTTCCTTTTAGAAAACACCTTTGCCACCAATTGGTTTGGTCATCAAAAACATCAGACATCTGTAAAAAGTTCTCTAATCCCATGATGAGCTCTTTTATTTGTATTCTTTTCACCCAGTTTGTATGACAATCTTTACATTTCTCTCTGGTGTTCTGTCAAACAGCCCCTGCTGAGAACTGTAATTTCTCACTTTCCTCAGCTACATTTGTTAGAGCATGCTGAAGGATTGCCAACTTTCTTTCTTTGGAGTTGAATCTAGCTTGCAGTGAAACTGGTTTCCATGCCATCAGTGCTCTTACAGACTCTCGCACCATCAACAGCGCTACTCACTGTGTGAGGTCTTGATCTGGGTTCCCATACACAGAATAGATGATGGTCTTCTCTGGTGTCAGTCAGGTCTGGTCTTTTCTATTCCATGCCAATATCTTTAACGCTGTATCGCCTCATCTCTCTGGCCACCTGAGCTGATTTCCTGCTCTCATGCAGGGTTCTGATGTTCCAGGTCCTTGTCATGGTTTTATGCTTTGCCATAAATGAGCAAGGCACTTGAGGACTCTTCCTGCTCAGACAGTTTTTGTAACTTTATTTTACGTGAGAAGATGTTAAGGCACAATCTCCAACCTGGAAGACCATGGTGCACATATTAGTCTGGCCTGCACCCCTCAATCTATATAACTGGACCTACCAGGAGCACAAACTCCTGAGTAGCATAGCTCTAAGATTCCCTGAGGCACATAAATCACCACACTTCTAGCAACATAATGCACCATAGTGGTCCCCTTTTAATTGGGTAACTCTAAAATTGAAGAAGAGACTGTTGCTTAATGAAAAGTGGGCACATCATATTGTTCTTATTAGCATATCCTAGACACTGGACAAGTGCTTTAACCTAAGTGGTAATATTATCACTATGAAAAAAATTTATTTTTGCAGCCTAATTCAGTGAAGCAGCATTTTAAAAATTTGTTGCTGTTTGATTATAAGAACAAAAAACTGAAAACAGACATTTTCTCTTGATGAAGAAATTAAGGGTTGAAAAGTCACTGATTCAGTTTGATCCTTTGAAGGTAAAATAAATATGGATGTACCTCAAAATAATGTGATCATTCATCCTACAATTTCCTGAACATTTTACTAAGAACGTTTTGGAGATTGCCAATAGGGATCATTGTCAAAACCAATTGATATAAGTGCTTGAAAACCATTTGTTGACTATAGCAGGAAACAATAGTAAAGTGAAGAACGTCCTCATTGTCAGATACTTTATCATCGTACAATAAAAAGATATGGTAACTTTGACACAAAGGAGGAGACTAAAAAGACACACTGTCAGGCTCCTCAGACTTGCAAGTGTTTATCAAGTACTTTTGAAAATGCACTAAAGCCTTTCTTTAATGGGACATTCAAAAATGCTGTAAGAGACTCAGAAAAGGTAAAGAAAATCTAGAATGAAAGCTGTTTTAAATATCAAAACGTAAATGTGTCATCAGAGTATTTTCAAAGTTTTGTTGTTGTCCAAGTTTTCCAAACAGTACTTTATCCCAGCAGCAAAACTAATTAACCTTGACGCAAACTGAAGGTGAGGTGAGTGTGATGAATTACCCATCACAAGTAAGTGTCACGTTTCTGTAGGGTAATTTACACATAATGTGGTACAATTACTATAAACTGCCCTCAAGGAAACAACATCAATCTAAAGCATCTAAAATAATGTGAAAAATGGTCAGTCTGTGCTGCAAAAACTGTACTCAAATTAAATCAACTCAAAACATAAATAAAGTCCCTTGAAGGTCAAATGTGGTTCATTTTGAACATTGATATTACAGGAAACAATTGGCTGTTTTGTAAAGAAAAAAAACAACAACATTTATATTAGAAGAAGGGTGGCACAGTGATACAGTGGTTAGACCTGTTGCCTCTCATTGAGAGGGTCACATGGTCGACCCCTGGCCTGAGACATTTCTGGGTGGGTCCTCCCACACACCAAACATGTGCATGTAGGGTATGTATGTGTTGTGTTGTTCTTTCAGCAGCTCCCTTCTTCAGGGGGTTGCCACAATGAACAAATTTGCACAAACGATTGGGCTTTTGTTTTATGCCAGATGCCTTACCTGTTACAATCTGGGCTTTAACCTGCAGTTTCAGGATTACAAGGCCACTGCACTGACCACCAAGCTACCACAGCCCTAGATGGATGGATGAATGTATGATAAGAAAATATGTTTTCTTGGTGTGAGTTACACAATAAACTTTCTTTTCTGTAGTGGCAGCTAGGTGGGATGTGTGTGTTAGTCAGTACTTCTTGCGCTGTTTATATAGAGATTTTTCATTCAACAAGCAGAAATATAACATCATAAACCTTGCTCTGGCTGTCTTGAAATGAAGAGCTTACCAACTGGTTTCCTGATTTTTGAATTTGGGGCAGCTTTGGCCCAAAGGTAGGGAGGTTGCCTCCCAATTGGAGAATTTGGGATTCAATCCTCAGCCCTTGCAGCATACCAAAGTGTCTCTGGGCAAGACATTAAACAACCAACTGCTCCCAATATGCTTATCAGTGCACGAGTGAAAACATAGTAAGTGCTGCATATGGAGTGCAACATAATTAACAAAAAGTGGGTATGAATATCTATTTGAATAGATGAATGAGAAACTTTGGAAAGTCCTTTGGTGGAAAACACATTAAGATAATAACAAAACAGATGGCAGTCTAAAGAGGCACATTATGCATGTGGACCAATATTAGGTCTCAGACATTTTATCCTATTTTCACTTGAGAAAAAAAACATAAAACTTTATAATTATGCATGTCAGTCATAATGCATTTTAGGCATTATGACTGACATGGAAATCATTTTTTATACCAAGGTCTCAATTAAGTCTTTAACTGTGCAAATTCATTGCTAAAATAAATATTAAAAAGTGTGTGTGTGTGTGTGCAAACACAACCCCCCACCCCCCACCCTCCCCCCCCAAAAAAACCTGATATGCTAACAAAAAAATATTTTTTTTTATTTAATGAGCTTTAGCTAGACATTTTACACAGGGCAATGTAAAAGTATGCTCTGTGTATAATTATAAGGAGCTTGTGTACCACCACTGTTACGTGTACCACAGTTTGAAGACCATGGGTGTACAGTATTTCATCTTTAAGCTTGAACTCAGCAACTCAATTTCAGGACAGTTTTGTGCATTTTTATTTTTACATATAGTATACCGTGGCTTGTTGCAGTCATGGTTCAACAATATATTCTTGCAGTAACCTGGATGAATATAATAATTTGTGTTATCTGAAGTAAAGGGATGTATCTCTGTGTGCAATATATCTGATTACTCATTATATGTCATGAGTGTAGTGTGCTTTCTCGTAATGTAATTATCTTGACTTGCAATTAGAAAAAAAGTTTTCATGATTATGAAGACAAAAGATGTGTCTATAGGTTGGTCTCACATCCTCCATTTACAGAGGACTTTGTCTTTGTGCTTGGCGTTAATAATAATTTCCCTCAGTGGCACTCATTAGGACTCTGACATGATAAGCTGGTTTCCACTACTTACCCGTGGCATTGAGTGTAATTGCATTTCACAGGCAGACTGAATGCACTAAGTGAGCAAGCGGCGACTCGAGAGCTCAGTTTGTCTGAAATCAGTGTCTTGTTACACTACTACAATGCTTATGTTACTGTGTGTGTACAGATCGTTATTTGATGCATATACTGTTAACGAGACTGGTAAACGATATGGTGAACTCCTTGCAATAAACAGGAGAACAATTAGAGTGAACAACAGATAAAGACAACAAAAAACAGGTAGGACACATAAAACAAAATGAGACAGACTAGCAAAGGGGCAGACTGAAGGGAGGTTGGGGGTGGGTACAATGCCAGGTTTTTGGTTTTCAAATTAGACCACATAGTCCAACACGATTAGGGAGTTTGGAGACCTATTAAAAATTAAGCTGCAGAAAACAGTTGCCAAAAATGTCTACCAAGATTAGACACATTCTGTCAGACTGGGTTCATAATAACTGCTCTCACTTGGAAGCCGTCAGAAATCAAGTAAAACTTAGCAAAACTGGCCAAGATAATGAAAGTGTAGTGATACACCTAACACAGTAGAGAGGGAAAAATAATAATAAACAATAAAAAATTCTTGAATTTTTACATCGATGTCTTCCAACTGAAATAGGGAATGTGCATTAGACCTTCAACTTCAATTGGCATTCAGATTGTACTGATTATTTCTGTTTGCTGCTACAATGCTGTTGGATAAAAGTTATGACTATTACTGATAAACATGTTCTAATCAGTTGTGTTCTTGAAAATTTCAGTGGTAATAAACAGCAAAAAAAATGCCAATCATAGCATCAGAAATCTCAAGCTATGACATGTTTCAACAGACGACTAGCCCAAAGATGAAAAAAAAGGACAATACTGGACAAACACTCAGATTTGGATGTAAAACACCAGCAAATGGGCTGAATTTTTACTTGAAACTATCAAAATACAACTGTAGATTAATCAGTTTCTAACATTTATATGTCTGTAGTTTCAACATGTACTCAATTCTGACTAAAATAAGGTTTGAGTGTATTTTGATGTTTCAGCTTTTAACTCTAAGCTGATGAAGTTTTGTAAACTACAGTATGCTAAGTAAAAAAATGTATTTAGGGTCTTGGGTACTTTATTGTAGAACATGTCCAGCGTACCCCACCTGTCCCCACCCCAACCATCCAAGTACCCCAAAGGCTTCAGCCTGCAGTTATTACAATTTAATTTATATTACCTGCAAAATAAATAACTTCAGTGTTTCATGCATCCATTCATATATTGTCTAAACATACTTGCTCCTGATCTGTAGCAGTCCAGTCATTAAAGTGACTTTTTTTTTCTCAAATAGACTAAGACTTTCTCAAGCAGTCTTTACTGAATGTCTGAGATCTGACAACTGGACACATCTTTGAGAATTTTATCTTCAATGAAGGCAAAAAATACAGTCAACACTGGCAAACTCAAACTTCAGTGGTTGAACACAGCATGTAAAATATAACCACCTTGTTTAAAACTGGCTGCACAATTACCATTGTGAAACTTATAGTTGGCTTTTTGTTCTCATTTGTTCTTTTCTACTGTAGAAGTCTTTGATATAAGCCCTAGGAACAATGTTATAGAACCATTTTCATTTCTTCTCCTTTGCCATCAGGAAAAACTGTGATTAATTTGTGCCATTTGAGTCCTGGCAGTGGAAGTTGGGGAAACTGCCCGCTAGAACCTTGGGTAATGATGTACAACTCTGTCTAGGGCTCTTAGCTTGCCTCTCCAGCCTCCATGTAACAGGGAAAGCTTTGTGCACAGATGTACACGGGGAATTCAATTAGCCTTTTTTTTAGTACTCTCTCAGATTCATGTCCATCTTGTAAGTAAGCAGCTTCTTTTACAGCTGTGACATCAGACAGATGCCCAGACTTCATTTTCTACACTGTTGTTGTACTCCCTGTCGAGTGGCAGAGGTGCCATTGGCGGTTCCCCTGTTAGAGTGGCTGTCTAATGAGATCATTAAAGCTAGCCAGACAGAAAATGAAAAAAAGCACCTGTTGTAGAGGGGAACGTTGTGTATTCCCTAAACATGAGAAAATAATATTATCTCCTTGTGCTTTATGAGAAGAGCACTGGGAGAGCTGCTAAATTAACTTTTGTATATCCATGACATTCTCAGCTGATATATTACTAATTATTTTATGATATTCTTTGGAATTAATTGGGAGCCTCCTGAATGCCTCAAGGACTTTTTTTCTTTCTTTCTTTCCTTTTTTTTCTTCTACATACTGGAATGAACCCAATACACAATTATGCAATGCATATTGATTTTATTCTTAAACTGTGGACACTTTTAACTTTGTTTCCATTTAAAATTAGAACTAGAAGTTGACCAATATAGGTTTAACAAAAGCTCTAAAAAGGTTGCTTTATTCCTTCTCTCTTTTTATTTGTTTTTTATTCATTAGATTTCATAATTTGCAGTTTATACACATTAAGTCTAATAGATTTTGAGAAAAACAAACAAACAAAAAAACTAGATTTAAAAAATGAAAAGAGAGAGAGTCTGGAGACGAGATAAGGTTACGTGTCTCCTCACAGTACGCTGTTATGTTTCTCTTTCAATGGTTCGTGTTCATTTTTGCTGTTAGATTCTGCAATTCTGAAGGGCTGAAGTTATATCATAATAGGCCTAAATCTGGTTTAAAAAAATCAGTTTGATCTACGATATGTTAGAGCATTTCTATCTGCAATGAAATGAATTACAACTAAACTGTTCTGTGGGTTGAACCAACACTGCACACTTAAACTAATCAGATTTGGAAATGGCAGGTGGAGAACACAGATGCACCAGTCTGCTGTCTGACTGCATACAGAAATGTAGTCATTCATTCCAACACACCAACAGTGCTGTGCCGCTCCTTACTGTACAGGTAGTGCAGTGAGGCTGAATTAATGGATTACAGTAGCATCCTGGGCTCATTTGGCAGAACCTACTGAGTGAGCAGATGCTCACTGGTAGGTATCCTCCCTGCGAGTACAATATGGGCCTTATGGCACATTGCTTTGACTCCACACACAGACACACACAAAAGGAAGAAGGGCTTTGCAGAATAACTTTTTGTTTCTTTATGCAAATACAATTGCTTATTGAATCTTTGTTTATTAGCAATTTATTAGGTATGAGCTCAATTTTAAGTATCTACTTTCAGTTTCTTAAGTGTCCAAAATGCACAAAGCATTTTTTTTGTTTCTTGTTGTATTGACTTGCCTAGTTATAAGGTTTTGCTTTAGAAGGCTGTTACTTTTGTAGTTATAAAATCCAAATATTTGAACAAAATAGTTGCTTGGAAAATTAACACAATGAGCTGAAAAATGCCAAAATGGTCAATGGTGCCAATGAGAGAAATATGAATTGCCACACATCTTGAGACAGATTAATGAGGTGTTTTATTTGAATAGAAAATGACTAATAGAATAATCTGAAGTTTAATTTATTTAAACAATTTGACTTGGTCTGTGTTTGTTGCATCAAACAATAAGACGTCCATAACTTGTCTTTTCATCTCTGTTGATCGGATCTCTGTTGTTACAAACTAAAACTGGCCCCAGCAGCATTTTTTTTTGTCAGAAAGTATTGATTGGAAGGGAAATACCTAGACTCTGACATGGCCAATTTGTCACAAACAGTAGAAGCGCACACCCAATTCCACTATCCAGGCCCGATTCATCACTGTATTGACCTGCCTCAGCTTCTTCCTGGCCATCAATTATAATCTGTTGTAAAGGCATTAGCTTCATGCTCAGAAGATTCCTTAGTGTTGTTTTAGAGTTTTACACTCTTTGGATTATGATTTACAGCACCTGCAACAAGAGGTATTGTTGTTGGGTTACAGCATTTTTTTAAAGTCTTTTTCTTGGTTTTATCTAGCCTTAACCACACTTCACCTCCTATTATTCCACATTTAACCCTCAACGATTTCCTTTCAGTAACATACTCCTTATCTTGTACTTCTACTTCATAATTCCATGGCATTTATTTCTTCTTTTGAAAATAAGAGGTGAAAAACTGAGAGAGGGAGGGGGGGATCAAAAGCTCATGCCTTGTCTGATGGATCAGGGCCATAATTAGAAGGCTCTGACTTGCGGGCTGTCAGGTGAGAGTTTATCTCAGCGCCCCCTTGGAGCTTCAGAAAGGTCAACCTGCCTCTTAATCAAACATCAGGCAGGCCAGCCTCACTGTCAGCTGGACGGTTTTGCTCTCTCCCCGCTGAGTTTAAAGTTCGCATCCATCTGCTCCCTGAAACTTCACCCTCAAGCCACAAAATGGCGCCAGTCCTGCTATCACATATACATGCCTAGAGCTAATTTTCAGAGCCACTTATGCTGGAGCCTGGAGGTGAAGAGACTTTGACATTGAAACATGCACATGGGACAGTACATGTCCATGATATATTTACAAAGGGTTGTATTCTTTTAATTGACCTTCACATGGTATACTTTATTTTTTAGGGTTTTAGTAAACAGTTTACATCCCTGTGCTATNGCCTTCAGCGAATACCTTGAAGGCTCTGTTGGTTGTTACAGAATCTAGTAATCCTAAACTTAATCATATTATCTTTTTTTTTTTTTCAATTTGTGAAAAAGTGGCTAAACCCAAGAAAAGTATTGAAAGATGTACAAAAAAACCTGAAGTAGCACTCCTCAAGGCCACATCGAAGGATTACAAGAAAGTCAGGCTATTTAGCAGCAAAATAAAGAGGATAAATAAATAAAGACCTAGGATTCCTTGAAGGAATGCATATCACCTCCTGTCTCTCATGCCAGAGTTTTAAACTAAACTCATCTTATGATGGGAAGGGAATGAGTTTTAGCTGTTTTGGTCAAGGCATATAAATCATTTTATATACAATTCATGGGGCATCTTGCAAAATGTGTTAGAGTCCAAAGCATATGTTGAGTATGACTCTCAGCTACTACCACACCAAACTTTAGCTCAGTATATGTAAACTACCTTAAACTTATCTTAGCCTTCAGCAGAAAACATATTGCATTTATTAGTCTTGTTTTTTTTTTCTTACATGCTTTGTGCATCAGAGTTGCTTATTTTGAGAAACAACCTTTTTAAACAATTGTCAGAGTCTAAAAGTGTTTAACTTTGTGTAATTCTTATGTGTCATTTTCAGCTAAATAGCCTCAATAGTACTTCTGTGAAAATCAAACCTGAAAACTTGTCTGGGAAGCCTCTCAACAGCTTCATTCAAACAGGTGAAACTCATTACACATTTGACCTTTTTGACACGTTCATCTCTGACTCCTCAAAGACATTTTTAGAAAACTAGTCCACTCCAGCCCTTCCCAGATGGAGCGTTTAATATGAAGACAAGTGGTTCATCTCCAAAGCCTTGGCCTGGAGGGGCGATACATTACTATGAGGCCTAATCAAGTTTTGCGTGGCTCATTGGTCCTCTGTGGGCTGCAGCACTCTCAAGCACTACTATTTTCCGAAGGCAAATTGGTCGTGGGGATGATGTCTTCGGTAATGATTGTTTCTAATGTAAAGCTAATGTAGTGGTGATCAAAGCTTGCCCCTGGAATTTAAATAGTGTGTTTGTGTCTGTGAGGTGGCGAGGAGATAATTGCCTCTCAAAAAGTTTACAGGAAAGTGATTAGGAGTAAAAGTTAGAGATGCACATATGTGCAGAATATTAACTTTGGTGATGACAATGAATGCATAGGGAGGGGGGGAGGGAAAAAAAGCTTTAATTCTTTCGTCGCTTTCAGATGCAGAGAATGGTAATATGATTACTGACAAACTAAAGAGGTTACCAAATAATAAAACTCTTTTTGTCATGTCTGCTGAGTGTAGAAAATTGCTTTTTTATTATGTGCAAAGCTTTCTAGTGCTGCTGCCGCTAACTCTTCAAACAGTTTAGGGTGTTTGTGTTTGAGCATTAACATTTTTATTATTATCTTCTGGGCTTATGCTTCAACCTATTCTTCTTTCATTTCAGGCTGATCTCTGACTGGATCAGTAGATAACTTTGCCAAATTTTATAGAATCACAATTTAAGGCCCTGAGCACACTAGTTCAGGTAGTGTTTCACTTACCTCCCATTGAGACAAGAAGGCAGAAGGTAAAACAATTACTGAAATAACTAAATTGGGCCAGTAGATGGGGGTAATGTCAATATTAATGAGACATCAAAATGCAAGAAAGTACTCTGTGAGCGCTAGTTTTTTCTTTTTTTTTCTTTTTTAATTTGACATTGTGAATCATTTTCTTTCACTCTCATGTTTAAAGTGCCCTGGTTACTGGGTGAGTACAAAACATATCAGACAAGATGCCACTGTTGTTTGTCAAAAGACTTGTCACCAGCTGTGACCCTAAGGAGGATGCAGAAAGAACTTGCAATGGAGAGATCTTAAATGCGAACAACCATGTGGACAGGAGTTTTTTAATTTTTGCTAATCTCAGCAAAACATAGACATGTGTTTGATGTCTAAGTCCAATCTTAGACATCTACTACATTTCTAGACCAAAATTAATTTAGCCCAGACACCTGTGGACGTTTTTGTAACGGTAGACGAATATGAGTTTTTTCTATACTGAATTTGGAGCAGCTGGTATACAAAAACTTGAATTGATTAATTATGCACAGTCATGGCAGATTGCAGATATTTTATTGGCTTATTAAAATTGGTAGGCCACTTACTTGGCCTGTGTTGACAGCCTTGATGGTTTTATTTCAAGCTGTGCCATAACACTAAGTGTGCCAACTTCAACACACATTCACTTCAATTGTACACTATTTGAGCTTGGATTTTTAGTCACATTGGTAAACTATTGGCATAAGTGGAGAAATGTTAATATTTAACCTGTCAGACATCCAACATAATAAACAACATATTGATAAATTAAAATAAAATACATCATTTTATCCGGATCTGCAAAAGAATGATTTAAGTTACGAATGGAGTTCCAGAGTAATGTTGCTTGAGTTAACTCCCAAATATTGGACATCCCAAACAAAGTCTGTCTACTTCATTCTAATGTTATTTTATCTCCTTAGTTCTTCTGTTGAGCTGATGCACACATGCAAAATACAGGGTTAATTTCATCAACCATAAAAGAAAACTAAACAACCAATGGGAATATGGAAATTGAAGCTAGAGCAGGACCAGGCTGGTTCCAGTTCAAGTTTTTGGTCCTCCTCCCGCCACGTAAACTAATGATTTATTGGCCTTCCTAAAAAAATAAAAATTATGCCTCAAATATTTTTTTCAGTAGTTTCCTATTATGTTTAATTATAAGCTGTAAGTAGTTACTTTAAATAAAGGTCATGTGACACTATGATTACCTGTAGCTGAATAGATGAGACTTAAAGACCCACATTCTTAGTGTGTAGACTGGATCCAAAACTACAACATGGCAGCTTCAATAAATGGGATGTTGTGGCTTCAGTTTTGAACACTGAAAGGAGACAAATATGCCATCTTTTGTATTTTGATGGTTTCTAACTTTATTTTGCATAATTTAAAATAATCTAATTTGCATTTCATTTTGTGGTGCTAATTATAGATGTGAAAGTTTAGGAAAACTTCTAAAAAATAGTTTGCTGTACTCCATATCATTCCACAACCCCTTCAAAATTTGCACTATGAATGTCTCAGTCAGCGTGTGGAATATTTAAATGACAACAAAACTTTTGTGTTTGTGTTTGTCTTTCTGAGGCAAAGTCGAAGTGACCGACGCCAGAGTCAGCAGCCAGCTGGCACTTTGGCAGCAGTGAAGTGAGTCAATGCCAAGTCTTGGCCTCTGTCTCTGTCTGTCTGTCTCTTGTCCTCGTCTGATCACATCCAGCTCCTCACAGTCAAGTTAGAAAATACGAACTTTTGCTCATCCAAACTCCCTGACTTTCAGCCACTTTGCAGAATCTGGTTATAGCTTTAACACAATTAATGACGTGAACTCATGTGACCATATATTGAAGTGGCCACTTTATAATGGCTGTGCAACCTTTTACACTGCCATATTCTCTCAGTGACCAAACATATTAAGAGTCCTTTTGTTGTTCAGTTTGGACTTGGCCCCAGTTCTAATGAGAGAAACTTTGTCTGTTGACTCATCTTCATTTTTATTCAGCAAGTGATTTCCCACATAAAAGGTTAAATTAGCATGGGTAAGCATAAAGGACCTTTCTACTTAAGTGGAAAAGTTACAGTGGCTGTGCTTTCTAAAATGAACCACTGCTGACAAGTAATCGGCACTGACAGCTGGCTTCTTGTAGATAAACTGAGGTTAAGAAGCCACAACTCAGTGCTTTGCTAGTCTCATATTCACAATATTTGAAAAACCTACCCAGAGTTATTGTATCTCTGTTCTGCAGCCAGTTTATAAAGCCCATACAATATAAGAAGCTCATCAATACAATGACTTGCAGTTCAGTAAATAAAATGTGTAGTGTCATACAAAGTGCTGAATTGTAATTTTTTTAATTAAAATTTTACTTATAGGCCCCCAAGTTAGTGTGGGAGGTAAATTTATCCTCCTCTGCTGTGGGGGTCCCAGGCCAATCAGCTGCACTACTTTTAGTAAAAGTATCACTTTCTGCAAAACAACCACTTCCCTGAAAGTTGCTGACATTTCAGGGGACACACCAAAGCAATCTGGAAAGGAAAGGAAAAAAAAAAGAAAGTTTACTTGTGTCATGAAACTAAACTTTTCCTCACTAAGCTCACAAAGAGCAGTTTGAGCATATAACAAGTTTCTGTAAAGGATGTTTTTTTTAAATCAGGATATGCAAATTATATGTTTTTGTCAGTGGTTGCTTGGTTTTCATGTGCTAAATAGCTCAGCACTTAACAAATTGTCCAAACGTTTCTTTCTTCATGATGATTTCATTCAGATGTTTTCCCCTCCATTTACCTCACTCATACGAGATTGTGAAATCGTATAAAAAATAAGAATGCATTCATAATAATGAGCTAAATTTGTAACTGTGGACATGCACATTTGATCATTTTGTACAGCTTCATCTTCATTTTACTGTAGTGTACTAAATGCTCCCTGTTTAGAAAGCAAACTAATTGTGCAATTATCTCCTAATTATTTGCTGAATAAGGCGCTCGTTGAAATTTACAGTGTGGGAAGTGAAATTCTATCTTGTTTTGCTTCGTTGCTAAATTGATCAAAATATGTTCAGTGCCTGGTTTTCTACAGCGGAGGGAAATGTGCTCTCTCAAGGGAAATATATCAACCATTCTGTGGTTCTCCTGCTGAAATGACTTTGCAGCCATGGGTGTCCATGCTTCATCTTGCTGTGCCTCTGCTGTTATATCCGGACTGAAACAAAGGCCTTTTACGTGGAATTTGTCACTGGTATTTTGCGCGTCTCTCTTATGCAAAACACAAACGCCTGTCTCGCAAAAGCTCTGTTTGTGTCAGAGGAGTTTGAGTGGCCGCAGCAGTTATCATCAGTCTGAAGGGGTTGCATGCCTTCACTTTGTTGTTTGTATTTATTACTGAGATATATTGACACCTGGAGTGATGGATCAAGTTGGAGCTCTGGAGAATTTTCTGTGCAGTATGTTTATTTAGCTCTTATCAGAAAACAGACTGCATATTGAAGTTGGTAAAAAAGCACACACACACACACCACCACCACCATCATTGTATGTGTCGTGAATGACTCTTATGACTACCATATTAAACTGTAGGTCAGTCTCTTTAAATTGACTGAGTTGTAGCCATACTTGTGTTGGCTAATGATGATTAGCTCAAAAAGATAATCAGTTGTAGACATAAATGCAAACACATTTCTGAAAATTTCAATAAAACTGGTACAGCAGACATGGTTGACTAGAAAAGTCAATGCAAATGTTTTAAGCAAATATATTGCATACATAGTGCTCAGAGTATGGGTTGGGGATGACTCAAATACTACCACACCAAAGTTTAGCTCAGTACCTCTACAAATAACTGAGATGTACCCATTTCTGTGTTTTTTTAAAGTCAGTTGGCTATGGCAGCCATGGTAAAATGGGTTGGCTCTAAAAGTGAAAGAGTTGTATATTTCTGTCCAATGCCTACTTTTTAAAAGCTTCATTGAATACTATCTAGTGGTTCATGATTTTTTTTTTTTTTTGCCAAAAAACAGAAAGTTGACTCAGACAGTTAATGACAAAATCTTAAACAAAGATCTTGTGCAATCCATTAGCCCAGGGGTGGGCAACCCTGGTCCTGCAGAGCCACTATCCTGCATGTTTTCCTTGTTTCTCTGCTCCAACACAGCTGATTAGAATCAGTGTTTCATTAACAGGCTTCTGCAGAACATAAAGAGGTAATTTAACTGAATCAGGTGTGTTGGATCAGGGAAAGAAGTAAAACATGCAGGATAGTGGCTCTCCAGGAACAGGGTTGCCTACCCCTGCATTAGCCCCTGAAGAAATTGTTGGGGATAATTCTCAGCCCCTACTGCACCAAATTTTAGCTCAATATCTGTAATATTGTCTGAGATATAGCCAATGTTATATTTGGATTGGCATCAAAAGTAAATGAATTGTAGATATACATCCAATGATTCCTTTCTGCAAATTTCATTAAGATTCATCCAGTGGATCATAAAATATTTTAGTAACAGACACACACACATGCACACAGACAAAGGCAAGCCCATTATTACTAGAAACACAAAAGGCAGGCAATAATAATGAACAATTGAGATGAGATCAGCAGCAGGGCTTCAAATGTGCTAGTAAAATATTTTCTGCTGTGATGTGGGAAGATAAACAGATGGAAACAACAGATAAAAGTAAATAAACATATGTCTTTATGGTTTGGTGGAGTCACACACATCTTGTCTGAAGTGTGAAGTGTGCAGTTGCCCTTTATTGCTTTCAGTGGTGTTATGGCGCCTCTGAGTCCATCTCCCGCCCCACAATAAACGGAGATCTGCTTGCTAACTCTGACCACGTTTACCTTTGGGGCTTGTGTGACTGAAATGCCCGTTTCATCTGGGAGGGATATGTCCGTCTTTGCTTATGGCACCATGCTCACAGAAGAGATAGGGAGTTGTGCCATTTCTTTGTGCACTATAGAATATCTTCGATTGTGTATACCCCTCCTCTTCTAATCTCCGGAGAATTGAGAAGAGAATGCAATCAAGACAGGGGAGGAAGGGGAGACATATAGATCTGCCGGCAATGAAACAAGCGGACAGTTGACAGGCAGACTCCTTCAGTTTGTGTGTGAAAACCCCATCGTCGCCTCCACTTTTACCTGTTTGCTGAGCTGTGGTTAAAATTATTGCAGTTTGCTGGTGCAGTTCCAACAATATGACTTTATCCTTTGCCCCAGTATGTCCCTGGACTCAAAGTTGTATTTGTTATGCTCCTTTAACACTAATGTTTTCTCTAAAGATAAACACTAAAACAATTTTTGTTTAACTTGAAGACAAAATTTTGAATACTACCCAATAAAAAGGTCATTAAAAACTAGTAACACAAAGTCATTTGTAGACCTCTCCATTTACTGTACTGTCAGGAAGTTTTAAAGTTAGGCCAGAGATACTGTACTGTGTAAAACTTTGAATTATGTCTCATCAGACATTTTTGCAATCTTTTGAAAAGGGGTCTTGATAAAATATTCCCCGGCCTTTCAAAGGTCCTTTAAAGTTTTTTTTGGACTTTGGGTGCTTTTGTCATTTTCATAATTGAACTGTTTATCCACTAGGGGTGGAATGGTACACTTAAATCAAAGTTCAGTATGTATCTCAGTATGGGAGTCAGCATTTAGGATGAGTTTGGAAAAAAGAGAAACAAATCCCAAGTGCTATCTATCTATTATATATATATATATATATATATATATATATATATATATATATATATANAATTGCCAGTTTTGAGATTAAATGTAAAAGTTGGTGTCAGCGGCAACCAAAGAGACAGCGGGCTGTTTTAAAAGTTTTTTTTTTTTCTTAACAGACAACTACTCTGCTGGGAGATAAATAAAAATACAACACACCCTAGTGTGTAGGGTTGATAACAGGTCATGTAAAGCAAGGCAGGATTTGTCAGCTGGTAACTTCACTATAAAATAAAAATGTTCACGTTGCACTGCCTCTTTCATTCAGTCTGAAAAGTATCTCTTGAGAAAATAACATACCCTCTGCCCTTTCAATAAAATATAATGTACCTTGAAGGTACATTTATACACCTTAGGGTACAAAAAATATTCAAGGATCAATTCTTGTACCCTTGTCTTTTACTGTGTGCATGTACCTTTTGTCTCTCGCCGCTGTAATCTTTGATTACTGAAACTGCAAAGATTTTTCAGTAAATATGATTTAAATCAAACAGGCAGGTTTTAAAGCTTCTGCTTGTTTCTCTAAGCAAACCACATGCTTTGTTGAAGTGAGGATACTGAATTAGTCATGGGGCTTTAAGCAAAATACAATTAAATAAAATGTACATAAACTTCTGACATATTTGAAAATATCTATATCAAACCATGACAGTACAAATACATAAATCATTACACCCCTATTATTCACTCATTCTTTCACAAAAGATTCTTCAAGACTGTTGCCAAGTCATTTTAGAAGCCATGAATTGTTCCACCAAATGAGTTTTTATTTTCTTTCTTTCACAATTGACAGTATTAATTTAAAAAAAAAAATCTAATCTTATTAGCATCATATAGAATTCTGTTATTGTTTGATTTCTTTTTTGTTGTTGTTGTTGTTGTTGTTGAGAATTTTTCTTTTTTTGGTTAACTAGATTGAATGAAATATTGAATGAATTGTACTTTTTAAAGCAACAAATCAGACAAGCCATCTGCCTTCAGCACTCTAAATCACCTAGAGTAGTTTTCTTAACGTTCAACTCTTGAATAAACTTTACTTTTTTTCTCCTCTAGTAGTAGTTGTGACACTGAGCCAGAGCAGATGCAGAGAATCACATCAGCAGGTTGTGTCTGACATTGCTGTGGAAATTACATTTCCCCTTCTGGTCCTCCTGTCATTTACCTTGAGTCGCTGTATGACAAGCCCTTACATTATTAAACACAGTGCACATGCTCCTCCATCTGTCACAATCCTGGCCTCTAATGCCTGTACCACTTGATTGGCTCAGGTTCCCATCAATCATTTGGTCCTGACTGGGCCCAGCGTTCCGATCAATGGTCAGACAGAGGTGTGCTTATAACCTTGGACTCATCCCTCCCATTCAAAGCAAACTTTGTAGAGAGCAAAACGAGGAATTCAGTTCCAAAAACAAACTGGTGAGTATTTATGCATCCTGTAAAATCACTGACTTAAAGCATTTCCTCTGCGCTCATAGCTGTCAATCCTCAGCGTGGCATAAAATTAACTAAATGCCAGTGAAATAGGCTTTTCTCCACCAAATTTCACTTTTGACAAGCTGAGGCTAATGGAAGAGGTGGCATGGATTAATGTCTTAGCGTTTTGGTTGAAGCCCCCTCATATCGAGGAGAGGTGATGAGTTATTTGTTGGTAAATTGCATTGCCCTTCTACATCAGGCACAAGCCAGTTTAAAAGGCAATTAGTCAAAAGGAGTGTCTCTCGTGTCGAAAACAAATTGTTTTATTGAACTCATTTTGGATTTAGGTTAATCTTTATTTTGGTGACTTCTCTGTGAAATAATATTTTGTCATGGCAGTTTTTTTTTTTTTTAATTATTTTTTTTCCTTTTGGGTTTGGGGTAACTACACTGGTTCTTTTAGCATAAACTAGAACTTACAATAGTGTCAATCAGGTTTTGTTTTGTTTTTGGCTTTGAACAATGCACTCTACAACGTAATAAAAACAATTTGTGGTACAGTTAAAAACTGACAACATAGTCCACTTTGAAGTCCACTATGCAGTTATGCGCATATTAAAGAGCTTAGCTCACCAGTTTTTGGAGGTTTTAGTCTTCGACACAAACACAGAGGAGATATTTTTGCAAGTCTAAACTATCATAGATGTTTCTTCTTTTTTCTTCTTGCAACAGAAAAGCTAACAACTTCATGTGAACAAAAAAGTCAAACTTGGTTCATCCTGTACTTCTCCTTACATGTTTTTGCAAATATTAATTTGGAAAATACAGACTAATGGCTATTTTCTAGGGATAAAGAATTATTTTTGAATACTTTAATATCTTTTAAATATAAAACATTAAATAATTTGTCTCAATTTGATATTCAAGAGGTTTGTTTGTTACCTCCACCAAAGAGGTTATGTTTATAGTCGTGCTGATTGGTTGGGTTGTCTGTTCCCAAGATTACTTAAAAACTAATTAACAGATGTTGATGAAAATTTCAGAAACAAAACTCAGACTGGGTTTGATCAGCCCACAAAAATTTGAATACACTAAAAATTTTACTTGAGTTCCAAGATTAGTTTGGTTTGGTGTTGACTGAACACCAGATTGTTTCATTTTGTTGGCTTTTCTATTTAGAATGAAGATATGTTATGCTTCCATTTATGTTGCTTTGTTCTCTGTAACAGTGTGCATATGTACATTTTTTTAATGAATAGGAATATCCAGAGCTATGGTTTATATCTATGTTGGAAGTGTTTTGGAATATTTAGAAGTGATGGGGGGAAAACAAAAATGAGATATAACAATTTTAGGTGAAAAAGTGGCCACATTGGAGTTGTGAGCAAATGGCCACTAAGCCCTTTATTTAGTGTTTGCTGTGGCACAATAAAGGCACATCAGATACCTTTTTTTCATTTGAAGCTTGGGACAATTATCAAGCTGTTCATAATCAGACATTGTGTTCATGTCATTGCTTTATTTATTATAATCCTTTGTATAATTCCACAGTTTATTTGTCTTCAGCTGGCATTGCTCTTGCTCTCATATTTTGCTTTGCTTAAATGTTGATGGTGTCATATTTTAGTTAAAACACTGTCTCCCACTCATCTACTTGGCCAACTACATTGATTTTTTTTCTTCCCTTTTTTCCTATTTCCAAAATAACCTGCCCTGAAATTTCTGTTAATGGTTTCCAAGTTCTTCCAAACCTTCCAAAACATGGTTTCACACTAAAAATAAACCAAATAGCGTTTCAGTTTGATCTGGGCTCGGACCATATGTTTTAGTTGAACCAAGTTGTTGACTGTTTAGTCATATAGATGATTTGCACGCAAGTTTCAGAGTAAAGTAATGACACTGATCTGGTCCAAATAAAATTAGAAGTAAAGTTCCTGAAAATGAATAACAACAACAATAAAAATCTATACTTGTACAAAAGTCATCATCTGAATGGTCAGAAAACCTTTTTGTCCCTTTAAAAACAAGTTGCCCAGAAAGCTTTATCTTCTGAAAAAGACTTCTGCTTTTCAGCCATGATTGATTGAAGTGCTTCAGGACACTGGAGTGATTTTATTCCCCCTAAATGCTCAGCACAGCATAAGAAGTAGTCTGAGCCTCACCATATTATGATGCCATCCTACGTTTGGGGATTTTGACCTTCCCTAAGATGTCAGTCATTTCCTTCTATGTACTAAAATAAAAAATAAATAAAAAAGCATCATGACTATTCCATATTGTCTCTTCTTTAAGTCTACTTACTCTCTGCTAATATGCCTCTATGGTACTTGAGATGAGCAACAGAAAAGAATAGACTTGGACCAAAGTCAAAACTTTAATTTCTAATTACCAAACTGAATGCTTTTAAAAACTGCTTCCCTTTTCTGAATCCCCTTCTCTTTAACTCTTTTTGGTATCTCTACATATGAACCAGCTGTTATATTCTGAAAGTCCTATTAATAACATTCCCAACAATATATAACAGCAGCGAGTCATTTGGACAGTGGTTTTATTATGAGCAATGGGGCGATTTGGCAAAGAATCATGTGGGTGTTCAAAGAAGTCCCATCACTTATCTAAATAGCACAGAGGCATATGCTGAATGTCAAGTTATTAACTGCGGCTCCAATACAGATTCCATTTAGAAGCCAGATTAATTTAGAGGAATGTTTAACTGCTTGCTAATAAAAAAAGAAAAAAAAAAAGGAAGCTTGGTTTTAGATTTAATCTACATTATGGTGATTTTTTTCATTGAGATCATTTTAAGCAGGTTTTGTCTCCTTGTTTTTTGTTTGTTTGTTTACTTGCTTTGTTTTTTGTTGGTTGTCTAATTATTTATCAATTATTTTTTTCACCAATTTTGACACCAAAATAATGTGCTACTCATGCATTTTACCTTTTCTGAAGTCTCCATGATTTTATTCACCAGAATTGTGCAGTAGTTTGAAATCCTATCATGGTTTTGTTTTAAGGTTGTTTTCTTCTCTACATGCTGCTCTATTTTTGTAGGCAGTGTGGAGGAATTACCTTCTTTAGACCTCAGGGACTTTCTTCATGTTGTCTTCATTTCTCTCCCATATTCCTGGGGAATTGAAAATTCAGTGCTTGGTAATTCAATAAAATTGTCTGTGGGGCTGAGGAACTGTGCCATTATCTGGGTATTAGTTAACAGCTCAGACATTGTAAAGTGTCAGGTTTAGTCAGGGGCCAGTGTGAGTTTCTACCGGTATGATAAACAAGTAACAGTAATTACTAAAAAAGAAAAAAAAGAAAAATAATATATATATATATATATATATATATATATATATATATATATATATATATATTTGTTTCAATTGGCTACTTATTAAACTGGCAAATTTGAAAATTCACAAAGCTTGTTTCAAATGTTTTCGGTTTTTTTTATATAAGCCGTGATCAGCATTTATTTTCTTCTCTATAAAAGAAAAAAACAAAACAAAACAAAACAAAATCTTGTAGAAAAAAAAATCTAAAAAGCTAAATTTCTCTTTTTCTTTCACAGTACAAAAACTCAGCATCAAACACAGCTGACTGACAGCGTAAAGCAACAAGTAGCAAAAGCATGACAGTGCAGGGTTTCCTGCACTGTCTCTGTCATTACGAGTTTAAACTGCATTAATGCTTGGATGGACAATTTAAGTAGTTTTGAAACAGTGACATTTTGTTGTTGCATATGTTGAAACCAGAAACTGGCCTTTGTTTGGTAGCCATGATTATTTTTCTTTTAAGATTGACATTAATGCATCTTGTAGTACTCAACCAATCGCTCAATATTTATTCAAAATAGTCGCAAATGGATACCTATGAGGACCCGGCTGTATTTTGAAGTATCTTTTTAGCTAATATGTACCTGGTAAATACCTAGTAAGTACTAGGTAGTTACCCTCTACGTACCAATCACATATACGTACCATATTGCTAATATATGAAATTTAACTAATATAAAATGTATAGAACCAGTTGATCTCTAATGCAGATTCACACTGCGTAATCATGAAATGTTTCCTGAGTGTCCTTTAAAAAGCTGAGCTCTTGAAACATTTTGTTACAAAAGTCGTTTATTCATCAACATAATTCAAAACAAGGAACTCAGTCATGCAAGCTAATTTTGCTATTCTTTGCTTTCATGTTTGAAATGCAGCTAATCACATGGTCGGCTGAGTCTGTAAACTAGAAAACAGGAGCAATTTAAATTCAAGCACTGTGAGTTGAGTGAATGCTTTCTTCCTGTGGCAGCAGCCGTAACACTCTGTGTGGAATGAAGCGTCTGACAGAAAATGAAAAATGTTTGGACTCCACCTGAAGCAGGCCTCTCTGTGGACCACATGGACCCGCTGAGCTTTTACATTGTTTGCTGAAATGCTTCTCATATACTTCTGATCTCAGGTTTTACACCTGAGTAACCCTGACATAATTACAATGAATTTCTAATTTGTGTTGCAAGTATTTATGTACTTCAGTAGAATATTAAGCTGATTTTTTTTTCTTTTCAGAAAAGTTTTATATTTTTTATGCTATCTTTTTTCTTCTATTTTTGATTGGCTTATACTTGTAATTCATCTCAGTCTAGCTACTTAGAAATAATTTAAACTCTGAAAAAGATCAAATTAAATATAACTATGTGTTCTTGAGCAACTTTTGCCTCTGATTTCCTTAGAGATTTCTTGATATATCTGCATAGAAAAAGACAAACAATGTTAATAGAACAGAAATTGAGAATGTTGGATTGTATTAAAGCTAATTCAACCATAAAGACACATTTTGTAACATAAATCATGCAAAGTTTCCACAAGAAGATCATCATTTTACTGATCATTGATGATCCTAACACGGACAGTTTTTGTTTAAATACAAACACAGACATGTGGAGATGAAGGTGAAGACTGCTAATGAGACTTTATTCAAGTTTTTTTTTTTTTTTTTACAGTTTTGGACATGTTTTACTTATCAGAAAGTGACCCAAGATGTAGAATTCACAAAAACAGAGCAGTGAAGCCACAAAGTTTTTCTCCTAAAACATTAATTCAATCAATTTTACAATAAGCCTAGTAACATTATAATTTTGTTTATGTATTTTGCTTTTATGATGTATTGTGTGTTTTGTTTATATGCTTATTCTTTATATATTTTTTCTTTCTACTTATTATGCACAAGACAAATTGTATCAGACTGGATTCCATCCATTGGATTGATAACGTCTGTGGATGTTTTGTGTTGGACAGTGAATCATTGCAATTCATCTTTAGAGCAAACAAAAATATCTTCCAACTGTTTTGGCAATCCAGCTAATAGACATTGAGTCAAAAATCAAAAGCAATGGAGAGATTTGCAGTCATCCAGAAAATTGTGATTCAAAGAGATTTTTTTTTTTATTTCATTGAAAAAAATAGCAACTGTGCTAATTTTCTTGCTTTTTGTCAATAATGTTCTTTTTTAAACACTGAGACGAATAAGCTCATGAAAGAACTGAACGCACTCTTTACTAACAAGGACCGGAAAAAGTCTGGAGCGAGTCCTTCATTCGGAGCAGCGAGCTGTCTGTTTAAGGCTGGGCAGACCATCAAGAATCCATCTTTCTATATTAGAAGCTATGCATTTGTGGCCAAGGGGCAATTGTCCTAAACAGCGTTAGCATTTTATACCAGCAGTTAGAGGCAGGTTTAAGCTAGAACAACAAACAATGATTTCCCCCTAAAAGAAATCAGCACAGATCCAATTTTATCATGATTTAATGAAAGATTCAATGAAAGAGCAATAAAAATAGAAGCGTTGCATTTTGACCCTTTTGTCAGTGTTTTTGTTCCTGTCTGTAGTCTAAGTTTATTGATATAATTAATTGTGGAATTATTGGGAAACAAATGTTAAACACACTGTGCCCTGCTAGCAGTGCCAAACCCTAGGATATAGATAGGGGTCTCAGATTTAGTAACATGGATCAGTATGTGCACCAGCACAAACCATGGTGAGCTAATGGAATTGAGTATCCAAGCATACCTTCATTCAGTCACAGCAGGTTGTCATTTTTTGTGTGTGCCACAACCATTCACTAGGCCTATACTTTGTCTTGTGTACAGAATTTAAATCAGGGGAAATGATATTAGATCTGTACTGCGTATTGGCAGATGCCCAGAGGGGGTTTTAAAATTGCTGTAGCGAGTGAAAAAGATGGATTGGTGACGCAATGGCTGCTTGGTTGAACTCATGCTGAGACTTCTTAACTGTACCCAACAGACTCAAAATTGTTATTAGATTACCTGATCTGTGAATGTTTTGGAGCTCACTTTTTAAATTACTTCCTCTGCTTGTCTCTGTTGTTGCAACCAAATAAAAAATAAAAATAAAAAAAAAATCCTTTTTTTTTTTGCATTTGTGTCAGTTAGGTTGTGGTTTTCTTAAGTAGCAGCTACTTTTTTATCACCAAGCATCATGAAAAGTGGGCAGGTTGTGTGTGTGTTTGTCTGTCTGTTAGCAAAATATACAATCTACAAATGGTTGTCTTTAAAAACTCAGATTTTTTTTTTAATTTAATTTTTTTTACAGATATTGAGCCTCTCCCTGAGCTGCCACCTTATCGTGGTGGAGGGGTTTGAGTGTCCCAATGATCCTAGGAGCTATGCTGTCAGGGGCTTCATGCCCCTAGTAGGGTCACCCAAGGCAGACAGGTCCTAGGTGAGGGGCCAGACGAAGTGCAGCCCAAAGACCCCTTATGATG
>NC_051450.1:10513664-10522859 GCF_001649575.2 Kryptolebias marmoratus | reverse complement strand
GGAGGGACTATGTTTCTCGGCTGGCCTGGGAACGCCTTGGGATTCCCCTGGAGGAGCTGGCCCAAGTGGCTGGGGAGAGGGAAGTCTGGGTCTCCCTGCTTAGGCTGCTGCCCCCGCGACCCGACCCCAGATAAGCGGAAGAGAATGGATGGATGGATGGATATTGAGCTAAAGTTTGATGTGATAACTATCCCCGATGCATACTCTGAGATATATTTGTTTGAAATGCTGAAATAACTGTTGTTGTCAACCCTTTCTGTTGACAAAATACCATGTGAACCACTGGACATATTTTAATGAAAGCTTCAGAAATAATTATAGAACAAACATCTAAAACTGATAATTTTCTTTTTAAATTTAACCCAATTCAAACTGGCTTCCACAGCTGTTCAATTTTTTAACACACAAAAATGGCTCTGACTCAGTCAATTTTACAGATGTTGAGCAAAAATCTGGAGTGGACATTATTGTCAACACATACTCAAATTTCTAACAGATCATGTATTATAATTGTTTAAAAGCTTGGCAACCAAGGCGGAGTGTGATATACATCCCTTCAAGAAATGCTGATTTCACATTGCTTCTGCCCTCCCTTTAATTAAGAGGTCATTGCCAAGAATAAAAATAAATAAAAAAATAACAATAAATACATGTGTAAAGCCATGTTGACAAAACAAGCTAAACCCAAGCTGAAAACTGCAAAACTTTCTGATCACTAAAAGTTTGTCCTGTCCAGAGGTACAGCTAGTTCAATTCCAGCCAAGTGCCACTTCCTTGGTTCTTCTCTGGTTCTTGACTGAAGCCAGTCAGTCTAAATTCACCCTTGCCACAGTGTCGCTATAAAGACTACATAAATTTAAATTGGTCCTGGACATGGCTCAGGATCAATCTTCCAAAGAGGTTGGGATAATTTGTGGACTGCAATTCGTGGCACGAATATATCTCCCCTTCTTTATTACAGCCCATTACAAACTCTGATTAAATTGATCTGTGAATTGGTGGGCAGCAGCAGGCACCTCATTTAGGTATAGAAATGTGGACACACTCTGTATTAAAAGTTCGTTTACTGTCTAGCACTTTGAGAATCAGCATATTGCAACTTTTATGTAAAGCTTCCTTTTTTTGCCGTATGTCTTTGTATATATTAGTGGCAAGAATGATTTTGTTTGCCGTCTGTTCTTGTATTCTCCCTCACCCTCCCTTCTCTGTCGTTCAGTTTCTTTGCCCACCTGCCAGCACCAAGCACACACACACAAATACACACATCTTAGCTGTAATAAAGCAGGGATGAAGATGTAAAGAGCCCCTGTTTGGCTGTGTTTGCTGGCAGATGTCTCTTTCATGGCCAAACCAACAGATTACGTTTGAACCTCCAATTAAGTTCAGGTACAGAACCTGACCAAAACAGAAAAAAAAAAAAAAAACCCTTGTCTCATGTGCCGAAAGAGCTTAGTCGGAATGGGAGAAAGGTAGGGAGTAGACTGAGAATGAATCGTTGATGGGAGTGAGTAGCCAAACACACAAACCGCATGCAGCTGCTACAAGTGAGAGTTCAGGAAGAAGACTTATCTGGGAGAGACAGTGATTGATAAACCCTATAATCATTGATGAGAAAGATCGAGAGGCTGAGAAAAACCAAAGAAGGATAGGCAGAGGGAGTAAAACCAGGGAACCGAGGACAAGAAGCGGCTGCTGGAGAGAGTGAAGCCGGTGAGCACTCATTTCCAAAGAGCCCGTCTTGGTGAATGGATCGCCGCGCGTCCCACTGAATCCCTGTCGTTGTGTGATTGATTGGCCATCGCTGGACTGAGCTCAGACTCTGGCAGGCAGCTGATAGGAGGGTCTCGCACTTGCAGAAGAGGCTCTCACTTTCGGTGAAGCCTCCCACTCATTAAGGACTTTTCTGTAATTGAAGAAAAACGTGAGCGAGCAGAAGAGGAGAGTGTTGTGAGGAGCTTGCACTGCCACTTCAGTCATGTCCATGCTAATTGTCACTCAGAGGATTGATACCACCACCTCTAAAATGGTAAGGCTGAAGGTGTGCTTGCGTTTTAATGTGCATACTAAAGAAGTTGACTGCAGCTTAGCAATTAAGCTAAGACTCTTTTTATTGGACCTATGTAGACTGCATGATTCCATTTAAATGCAAACAGTGTTATACAAGTATTTTCATGTAGTGATCTATTATAATCTGTTTTATTTCTGTATTTAGTCCATCATGCACAGACAGTTTTCTGGGTGCAACCTCTTCACTTAAAAAGTTATACTATTCAAGTATTATAAAAGGACAGTAGCACTGTTGCTGCCACCCTAGAGCTTTCCTTCAAAATTCACTCAACATCTCTCAAGGCCCCAGGCTAAAGTAGACATTAAATCTGGCTCTCCATGTTCCTCGTAATATCATTCTCCCTCCACTTTTATATTGGACACTTGAAAGCTCATCAAAGTTGCATCACATCAGTGGCTCTGATAGAAGGCAGCTCAGGCCATAGGTGAGATATTTGGCTGTGATGTTTGGAGATAATGTTTACTCGTTCAAAACACTTGTCACAAATCCCCTGCTGCTGTGGCTTGTGGCGAGGATTTATGGCATTCGGATTACCTGGTGGATATCTGTGAAAGTGTTTCATGGTTGATCACTAAACTCTGAAATTAGCAGCTTGAAACCTGCAGGTGTTTTTGTAGGAAAATATAATAATTAAAGGCAGTCGTGCAGTGATACAGCAGATTTTCAGATTTGATAAAATAGCTACAGCTGCAGTAAAACTTAGTTTAGTCCCTTCTGAAACTGTGCTAAAGTTTTCATAGTGAGACAGGAAGTAAAATCTTGAATGGATTAAAACAACAAGTGGCTGGAACTAACAGAAAAAAACTAGTTTGCAAAAAAAATTAGATATGTTATCTTATACAGCTAGAAAAGTACATTTGAAACTGTAACTTTGCATTCAGTTAGGCTTATTATGTTATTTTTTTCCAATATAAATGATCAGTTTATGCTTTAAATATCCTACATGTACCTCTAAGAGTCCAATCATATTCTCAGCTTATAGCATCAAATTAAAAATGCACATCTTTATCCAAAAAGGGTGTACTTTAAATTAAGGTATTTCCTCCACCTAAGTTAGTAGTTTTTGTGTATAAACATAAGAAGTAAAATTTTAACTATAGAAGCAATTGTTTTTCACTGGAATCAAACCCAGTTCTTTAGGACTAAAGCACATTTTCTGAAACTTTCATCACTTTAATTTTCCAGAAATGCTTTCAGACATACTTTACGTTATACCAATATAGCTCACTTACTGTAACTGAACTTAGAAAATGTTACACTGCGTGTTCGCTCTGCCTTTTTTCTTATCACATTATGTTTGGTTTATGCCAAAAACGACTCATTTCGCATTATCAAAACCACAACCTAAACACATAAATCAAATGTTGAAAAGGGGCCACTTCTCCCATATAAAGCAAGCTTCATTATCTGCTGAAACAAGGTGACACATCCTGCGACAATAACAATGTCTGAAGAGAGGATAATAGCTCAGTGCGGTGTCTGTTTTACATCTTTAAAGGACTTTGAAGTGCATTTTTATATGCCGGGAAGTCTGAGTTTGTCGGTCTTAGTTCAAAAGATTTAAACATTAATTCAAAGCGCTGCCCTGTTTGTAGCGCAAAGTCATTGAGCTTTAGATGTGAAGCTAACAAGAAATTGTTTTAGTGTGCAAAACTGTTGTCGTTTGAAAGTTGTACTAAATAAATACTTATTTTCTAATGAAGTGAGATTAAAAAGAGAACGATAAACCTTTCCTCTCAAGTAGTATATTATAAATGTATTAATCAATCTTCTTATGTTGTGTGCCAGTGCTTTGTTTTAAAATAATTTTATTTTAATTAAATTGATGTTTGGCCTCAAAGATGTCCTACTTTTTCCTAGCAGGTTTCAGATCAAGATCAAGAAAATTGATTGGCCGTTTGTGCACATGGTGTGGCTTTTTTTGTGCATAGCTCTGAAGTCAGTAAGTTTAAACACTTAAAATCCAGCAATAAAATACAACAACAAAAAAACAGTACTCTGAATTTATATATATATATATATATATATATATATATATATATATATATAGCACCATAAAAGCAAACACTGCACACAGCTGTTACTTCACATACGAGTCCTTATTTAGTTTTTCGCTGTTTTGTGCATGAAAATGTTTTACGCTCAGCTTTTTCTCAGGTTGTTTGATGTGTCTTTGTGTCTTATAAGGAAATAAGCTGGGTGATGTTTGTTTCTGATTATGTTATTGAGTCAGGTTTCACTCATGGAAAAAGCAGTTTAAATTTACTGTTACAACTTAACGTTAAGAATGTCTAATAAACATCATATGGGACAAGTTATAATTTAGATTATCTTGTTTATGTGCAGTTTATGACAAACTTTTTAAAAGCTACATCTAATATGTTGTAGTTTCATAAACAAATATATAACATTGCTATTTCACATATTATATTGTAAAATTACAAATCCTGTTAATGGGTTTGTAATTGTGTTTACCAGCCTGTCCAGACTGACGGCAGAATCTGTTTTAAATAAAAGCCTGGCATTACTAGAAATAGGAAATGCATACCACCTTCCGCCCTTCACGACAGCTTTAAGCTAAAGTCATCTTATGTTGAGAAATGTCGAAGTTATAGCCATTTTCCTCAATCCTTGAGAATAAAATGTAAGATCTCATGCTCGGAGCATGTGCTGTGGATGACTTATTTATTACTCCCATCAGATTTTTGCTCAGTATGTTTAAAACTGACTGAGTTACAGCCATCTTTCTGTTCTAATGGCAATTAGCTGTGACAGCCATCTTAAATTGGATTAAATCCAAAAGTAAATCAGCTGCAGATGTAAATCCAATGATTGCTTTCTGAGAATAAAAAAAAAAATCCACTTTAATATTTTTATTGAGTGCATCTGAATTGTAGATTCAATGCTTGTGCCAGGTCCTAAAACACGTCAACAATGACATACTGGATCCATCTCTTCCCCTTTGTGTCCTGGAGCTCAGTGTCCCCCCTCATGCAGATCAGGTGATTTAAAGGCCCGTTTCTGACTTTCGATGAGCTACATTTTCAGGCAAAGCTCTCAGCTTCCCCTCACACCTCCCCGGGCAGACACCATACATTTCTAAAGTGCGAGAAGACGTCCCATTTCCTGCCTAATGTGACTAATTCCAATCACTCTGTAAAATGAGAATGGTTTCCAGCTCATGAAGTATTATCCCGGATGAAAATTCCTCACTTAAAAAGCAAAAATTCTTCACTTGCTACGTAAAAGACAGGGGGGATAAAGTGTGCAACAGCGCGTAGGAATTTATTTTAATGACATTTTGATGGAAATACAAATGTTATTAGAAAACACTTTTCTGTGGTATGTGGCAGATTAGTTCAGTAAAAAATGGAGGATATATTAGAAAAAAAGGCAAGATTTGCTATTGATTCCTTTTTGAAATGACAGATGATTGACTGCAACACACAGCAAAGGCTGAAATATGAATAAGTGATTTTCTCTGAGGACATTTGTCTCTCCGCACAGCTCCTCCGTGACATTTAAATCCAACTTCTCTTCAGATAAATCAATAATTGCATTAAATGCACAAGTTTTCTGTCCAATTATTTTCAGTCATTCAAGAAAATATTTTCTCTTTTCAAGTTAGAAAACTGACTAAACAAAAGTTGCTGGGCAAATGCCCAGTGTGAAATTGAACATATTGATTATTTTGTGCCTATTTAGGCCCTGGTTAATGCATTTTGGCCAGCTCGCTTGGCTTAAAGTCAAAACTGAGACTGAAATCCACAAAACAAACGACTTTAAAAACCATCAGGTGATTACTTTAGGTCTTTCTGTTAGTAACAAAGCCTTCATTTTACCTTTTTTTTGTTTGTTTGTTTTGATCAAATGAATTCGAGATGTGCTTGAGACATAAAGCATGTTTAGCAATAGCTTTTGTCCCCAAATATGCTCTTCTTTCTTTTTCTTTTTCTGTTCAGACTGCAGTCATTCTTCCTGTAAACCTCTCACTGGTGCAGTTTGCAGAGTCAGAAGGGACAAATAAAAAGTGGGCTCAAACATGTGCATTTGAATCAAAACACAAGCAAAAAAAAATAGCTTAATAAGCAAGAGAGCTGCAGCTCAATGACCATATTCTTCCTGTATTTAAATGTGTGTCAGCTCGTAACCTCCTAATGAAGCAATGGGTACAGCATTAAATCAGCTTAATAAGAGGCAACTCTTCTGTGGATTCATTTGAAACAGCCAAACATTGTTCAAAATAACATAAAAAAAGCTGTTGGGATCTAAGAAGTGTTGCACCAAACAAAAGTTGAGGTGAAAAGGTTTAAACCAGAGGTGTGAGTTTACATAAACTTTTTTTTTTAAGTCATACATCAAAGTTCAGTTCACAGCAGACAATAACGTAAATGCTTAAAGTTAAATGTTTTCTTTCTTTCCCTTATCATCAACAGCAGTAAGAAGTGTACTCAAAAAGTAACCTATCATACCTTGGAGACAGTACATATCACCTGCCATCTTTCATGCCAGAAATTTAAACTAAGATCTTTGTTTGTTGAGAAATTATGGAGTTTTGGTTCAGTATTGCAAATAACTCAAAGTATAATCTCCAGAAGCTACTGCAATGTCTCATGTGTTTTGTTAGCCTTTGGAGTATGTGTTTTGAATATCTGCCGGCTTCTCCCACACCAGATTTTTGGTAAATACTTATAAAAGGGATTGAGATGTCGCTATGTTTGTGTTTCTAAATGTTGATTAGCTGTGATGGCCATCTAGAGTCAGCTTGACTACCAAAATGAATCAGTTGTACATTCAGTCGTGTACATCCATTGACTGTTTCATTAAAATTTGTCTAGTGATTCATGAGATATTTTGCTAACAAATAGACAAACACAAAGACACAACCAGAAACATTATAGTCTAGAAGCAAGCATGTAAACAGGCTAGCACGGCACAGTTTACAGAGTCCACATGATGACACAAATAACATGCACATTAACACAAATTGACCCACCCCACTATTTAATTAGGCTTTTATAATGAGTTGTGAAAACTTGAAAAATTAATGCAAACTCATTCTTGTTAGGAGTGTGAATTGAGTTTATTCAGTTTTAGTTCTGTGTGACCTAAACTTTGAGCTAAATCTTTTGAAGGGTGAACTTGTTCAACGTTGGCTTCAGAGCTATTCATCTGAACTTTATAGGGTGTTGTAGCACCTACTGATGTGGCACAACCAGTTCAGACTTGAATTATTACTACACTGCACACAGTAGGAAAAAAAAAAGCATTTTTAAATTGAAAAAAAAAAGAAGTATAAACAGCATCTACACTGTCCAAAGTCAAAATATCAATACGAGATTCAGTGTGGCAGTAGCTGAGATTCAGCCCCAGTGCATACCCAGACCAGCAATTGACAAACTGCTTTAAGTTTTTTTCTGTGCTCTTTTAGAAACAGACACAGATTCACCGCCCAGGACATTTATCAACCTCACAGCAGCTGGTTGTTTTTAACTCAGGACTTCACACACTTCCTCGGCCCCTGCTGCTGCTCGATTTTGTTGGGTTATTGCTGGGCTGCCTGAATGACAAATCAACCCTCGGCAAACAGAGTTTTTCTACTTGGACCATCATCTCCACCGCTGGTCCTGTTTGGGAAATAGAATCCAAGTCAAACCCCAAAACCTCAAAAAAAAAAACAGATACAAAGATCTGGAAACAACGTTCGTGCTTTTAACACTTTCTACATGCTCTGTGTTTTCAGCCGTTGTTCCTGCTCGTGCCCTCTCCTGGCTGGTTTCTCCCTGCTGTCCCTCTGAATTTCCCCAGGACTTTATCCCCCCCCCATTTCAAATAGGATTTTGACTCAATTTGCCGTGCCTCGTGTCACTTTGCTGGAGAATTCTGCACTTGACATGGACACATTATAAAGCTGCAGAATGAGCAAAATATTATTTGTCAAAACTTTTTTTTTTTTCTCATGCCTCTTGTTATTTGTCATTTCTGAGATTTGTTTCTCCCTGAGAATGACCCCCTCCCTGTGGCACTGAGCAGATGGGGGGTGTCGATCAGCGGAAAGATGTTGCAGTGTTGGGGCGAGTTGGTGGTTTGCAGCGGTAAGTGACAGCACCTATTAATTTGGCCATTTAATTTGAACTCCAACAGCGTCAGGCTCCACCACCTTCAATCTCGCCCTGTCATTCAGAACCAGCCTCCAGCCAGCAGCCGCAAACACACACACACACACAAACACACGTTAAAAATACACATAGGGGATGCTAAAAAGCTTTTAATCTGAAGCTGAAACTTCTGCTCCCTCTCCGAGAATGTAAGTGCCCAAAAAGGGGCTTTTAAATCAATCAGACCAATTTTAAAACTGCCGCTGCAACATCGCAGCAATGCTTGGGGACAGATGTCAGGGCGTGTAAAACCAGTGCAGTCGCAAATTGGGTTCTCTCGTGGTGAAGCAAACCCAAATATCCTGAGTAATCTCCAGATTGATCGTTCCTCTGTGAATCTGAGGCTTTATGACAAGTCTTCTCAGCGAGAAATGGACTGCAACAGAGAAAAGTGACTCCACAGTATGAATTTTGAAGTCTTTCCACGTTCTCACCCTCATTCTCACCTTTGCTCCTGCTGCGAATCCCATCATGACTCATTTAATATCCCAAGGTCAAACTCCTCTTTTATATAGTTGGAAAGATTTCCTTCTCCTCTCAACTTCATGCCAGCTGGACAGATGATTTAACAGCTGTATGTGTAACTGGGATCAGTGGAGCCATGTCATGTGGATATTTTCTATTGAAAATATCAGTTTATTTCATTTAAAATTTGAAGAGGGTTTGAGGGAAATATGATCCTCCACAAAATAGGCACAAAGTGGGCAAAAATCCTATTGCCCGTGTCTGTGTGTGTATGTCTGTTATCAAAATATTTCATGAGGGACGTGCGGTCAGGGGAGGCAGGTGAGGCAGAGCCTCCCCTGTCATCATGACAAGAAAAAAAAAATCATAACATAAAATGAATATTAATATTTGTCCACTGATCTTTATGTATGAGTAATTTTCGAACATTTTTATGGTCTAAATCGCATTTTTATAGTCAAAATCGCTGAAATTGCATATTTCCTGTTCAAATATGAGGGTGAA